>NW_017731957.1:954353-1019895 GCF_001890085.2 Hipposideros armiger
GCAGTGTCACTGGCCCTCACATGTGGGATCCGAACCGGGGCCCTCTGGCATCCCAAGCGAGTTCTTAACCATCGCGCCACTCGGCCAGCCCAGTTTTAACCATTTTTAACTCACCTGAATTTTGTTTATGGTATGGGTCCATTTTCATTCTTTTGCATGTGGATGTCTAGTTTTCCAATATTATTTTTTGAAGAGACTATCCCTTCTTTCCCCACGAGTATTTCTGGGGCCCTTGTTGAAAATCAGTTGATCTTATATGCATGGGTTTATTTCCAGGCTCTTTGTTCTCTTCCATTGGTCAATATGTCTATTTTTATGCAGTACCATTCTGGTTTGATTACATACTGTTTTGTAATATATTTTGAAATCTGGAAGTGTGTTACCTCTAGCTTTGTTCTTCTTTCTCAGAACTGTTTTGGCTATTTGAATTTTAAAATTATTTTCATATGAATTTTAGAGTTATCTTTTTAGAATTATTATCTCAGAAATTTCTTTTTGTATTTCTATAAAAAATGCCATTGGCATTTTGATAGGGGTTGCACTGAATCTGTAGAATACTTTGGATAGTATGGACATTTTCAAAATATTAATTATTCCCATCAATGAACATAGGATGGCTTTGTATCTGATAATGTCTCTAATTTCTTTCAACAATGTTTTCAGTGTACAAGTCTTTCACTACCTTGGTTAAGTTTATTCCTAAGTATTTTTTTTTTATTAATGGTATTGTAAATGGGGTTGTTTTCTTAATTTCCTTGTCTGATACTTCCTTGTTAGTGTATAGAAATGCAGCTGATTTTTTATGTTGATTTTGTATCCTGCAACTTAATTCATTAATTCTAACAGATTTTTTGTGGTCTTTAGAGTTTTCTACATATAAGGTCAGATAATTTTAGTTCTTTTCTTCTGATTTGGATGCCTTTTTCTTGCCTAAATGTTCTGACTAGGATTTCCAGTACTATGTTGAATAGAAGTGGTGAATGTGGGCACTTTTTCCGTATTCCTGATCTTAGAGGGAGAGGTTTCAGTTTTTCATCCTTGAGTATGATGTTAGTTGTGATTTTGTTATATATGGCTTTTAGAATTTATGTTGAGGTACATTCCAATTATACCTAATTTGTTGAGCATTTTTTATCATGAGAGGGTATTAAATTTTGTCAAATGCTTTTTCTGTATCTGTTAAAATGATCATGAAAAACCAAGATCTTAAAGATATAGTAACACCTCAATGTTCATTGCAGCACTATTCACAATAGTCAAGACATGGAAAAAACCTAAAATTTCATATATGGATGAATTAATAAAGAAAATGTGGTATACACATACAATGGAATAGTATTCAACCTTAAAAAAATAAAGAAATCCTGCAATATGCAACAACATGGATGAACCTTGAGGACATTATGCTAAATGAAATAAGCCAGTCACAGAAGGACTGCATGAGTCCCCTTCTATGAGGCATAAAGAATGATCAAACTCATAGAATCAGATGAAAGAATGGGGATTACCAGGGGCCTAGGGCTAGAAGAAACTGAGGAGTTGCTAATCAACAAACATAAAGGTTCAATTACAGAACAAGAATAAGTTCTGGAGACCTACTGTACACATTGTGCCTATAGATAACAATACTGTATCGTACCCTGAAAAATATGTTAAAAGGGTGAATTTAATGTTGTGTTCTTACCACAATAAAATTAAAAATATGTAAAAAAAACTTATATAGCTACACTAGACATTCTCATACACTGCTAGAAAAGAAGTACAGATTGATGAAATCCTTTCAGAAAGTAACTTGGCACTTTATGTTAATAGTCTCAAGTATATCTATATGTGTTCAATCCAGTAATTACATTTTGGGTAATTCTTTCTTTTAAAAAATCCCTGAACTATATAAAACCTCTATCACTAGGTGTTTATGACTACATTGTTTATAATAACAAGAAAAATAAATAAATGTAACAAAAATAGCTTAAGTAAGTAATGCTATATCTGAATAATGAAATAGTATGTCTCCATTAAAATAATGTGAATAGTTTATAATAACAAGAAGAAATGTTTATGTCATAATTTTAAGTGAAAACTGAGATGTAGGGTGGTCAATAAAATGTTCTTGACTACATCTTTAAACAACAGAAAAAAGAAAAATTACCTTAAAATGTTCATAGCAGCTCTTTTAGAAGAACTGAATATTTTTTTCTTTCTCCTTTGATGTACCTTTTTGGATTTCACATTTTCTAAAATAAGCATAAATTATTTTGTAATTGGAAAAAAGGTAATATGAATATTTAAATACAAACTAGTATTAATAATAACATAAGCAGTATTCTTGTGGAAGGACTGAGGGGGAAAAGAGAAGGATGATAAGTTCCAGTTGTGGCCTTTACATTAAAGATCTCCTAAAATTCAAGACAGGATACAGTATATGCTCTCTCCTGGAAGCTCTGCATTTATTCATTTCTGAAACAGTGGATGTTTCTTTTTTCCCCAATATATTAAACTCCAGGCTTAATATTGGTATATGCTACACAAACATCTGCTGAATAAATGGCTAGACATCTAAGCTAAATAAGCACATGTTATAAACAAATGGAGAAGTTGATGTATAAGGAAATTAAATAAATGGTTTGAACAGAAAATGAATATCTTTCTAAGGAAAGAGTGTGAAGCCTCTTCCTTCTTTGTTTCTGAGAAATCCCACTGGGAACCTAGAGACATAGTATCATTGACTCCAGTTTGCAAGGCTGTGGATTAAGTTTTACCTCTTCAGCTATAGATAACAGAGCCTCAAAAGATATTTTTAAAAAATCATTAGGCTGAGGATCAAATCAACAGAAATTGGATTGACCTAAATTGATGCCCAAAGAAATAGTTTTCCCTCTGGATACATGCTAAATAAGAACCTAGTTGATTTAAAGGACAAACTGCCTTTCAGTTCAGGGAATCAAGAAAGGTTTCATCTATACCAAGACCTTTGTAAAATAAGCCTCTCACTCCAACTTCCTTAAATAGAAAGACTTCTACTTCTGTTTATAACCACACAGCATCTGTTAGCAGGCAGGACGGTTTTGTGGCTCTGAGTTAGGACACAAAATTTGGGACCTACTGAGCTAGTCAGATTGCCTCTACCATGAGTGCTTTGAAGTTTATTCCTGAATGTAAAACAGACATTCCTGTCTTTTGACTTCTAGGATTGGTTACTGAAAGGTATATGTCACTTAGTCATATCCTTATTTGCACCCTATTAATGATCCAGCAAACAGAGGCCTGTCGTGTCCCCATGGTCAGAACAGGTGAAGTCTCAACTCTGACTACCTGATGGTGCAGTCAGACACTGGTGACCAGGAGCAGATTGGCAGGTCCTAGGACCCCTAGCTCTTGCTGTTTCCCAAGTGGACTCTTAGGTGACTCTGCTCAAGGTATTACACCAGTGCTTCAGGACACCAGTGGGGAACAGATCTGGGCCAGCCTTTGTGGACAAGCAGTGTGGGTATCTCACTGCAAGGAAAGGACTAATCCCATCAGATGAAGGCTGATTAGAACCACACTTCACTTGCATGGCCATTTGACAAGCTTGCATTCATTCATTCAACAAAAATTTTGGAGGGCTTTTATGTGCTAGGCATTGACTCAAGCGTTAAAGACACTGAGCTTTCTTCCAGTCTCCTGAGAGAGACAGAAGCATACACCAACAATTATATGCACATACTGGATGGGGGGAGGTATGTAACCTGAATTAGAAAGAGATTGGAAAGAAACATCTCAGAGGAGAAGATAGTTAAGCTGGGTCCTGAAATTCCATGCTCCCCTGGAGCAGAGACCTGGGAGCCCCAGAGACAGAGAGGAAAAGTAAAGTGCACTGCCTACATATGCATAGAGCATGAAAGGAACCATTTTTCTAGGATTGCTAGGGGTACAGCTGCTCCACCCTTTGGGCCTCTAGAACCACAAGACACACTGGCTGCATGCAGATAATAGGGTTTATGGTACAGAATTCGATCTCTGCTTTCATGTCCCCAGAGAGGTGGGACAAGTGCCTATAATGCCAGGCCCCTTGGCAGCATTTGCAGAAACTGCAGCCCATTACTAGAAAAATAATATCATTAAGGCTTGTAAGCTGTGGAAACCACAGTTTAACCTGGTGATTTGGGTTAAATTTGGGTGATTTTATTGCTCACCCCATTAGCAGTGTCACCCATATTATTCCTCAGTCTACGCTTTCCACTTACTGGATGAGAGAGTTTGGATTCTTAATTAGCTCAAAAGGATCCTGTATTTGGCTGATTATTTGGGTTTTAGATGGAGGAGTGAGGACCTTCAGATTTTAGAACCGGCATCAGATGCATGCTCAATTTTAAAAGAAGTACTTCATTTATTTCATTAAATGAGCTATGTCAGTTGCATATATTTTATAATTGAATGAAAACAGGCCAAAATTGGCAAGACTTTGGAGTTCATTGAAGAGAAAACTAAACTAAATATTTTCAAATTATAAATGGGGGTAAAAGCAAAGATCTGCATTGGGTTTGAGGGGTTTATAAATGTAGGATTCTATGGGAGGTGGTGAAGAAATTAATTGTTCAGCTCAAGTCCTTCTAAATATGCTGTCTTATAAAGCCAATGGTGACACTGCACCTTGAATTATTATAAAAAGAGTACATTTTGCAAGGATATGTTCCCTCTGAAAGCACAGGGAGGACTTGACTTTGAGCACTGGTATATTAATGTTGTAGGCCTTGAGCGGGAGTCATATCTTCTGAAAGGGCTGGGGAGAACCAAGAACCTAGCTGAACATCGGTTTTCTTTTCTTTACTTTTCTTTCCCCCTCGCCTGGGAATATCCCATGGTTAATTTTAGAGTCTACTCCAAATTCATGAACTCAGAACCCCAACCCAAACTGAATCTCCATTTACCAATTACAAAAATACTTTTCTTAAAAAATTTTAAATGTCTTCTTGAATAATAATTCTCTTATAAAACATGATACTTAGAAAGTAACATCTTTATGACTTCGGTTCCAATAAGCAGAAGCCCCCAAATTATATTTCTCCTGAGCCATAAAAAAGATTGAAATCTTACCATTTGTGACAACATGAATGGACCTAGAGGGTATTATTATGTTAAGTGAAATAAGTCAGAGAAAGACAAATGCCAAATGACTTCACTTATACGTAGCATCTAAAAAACAAAATAAGAAGCAAACTCATAGATAGAGAAAACAAACTGTTGGTGGGCAGATGGGAGGGGGGGTTGTGGAGTTGGGTGAAAAAAGTGGAAAGGATTAAGAAGTACAAACCACCAGTTAGGAAAACAGTCACAGGGAAATAAAGTACAGCAGAGGGAATCCAGTCAATAATATTGTAATAACTATGTATGGTGCCAGGTGGGTACTAGACTTATGATGGTGATCACTTTGTAAGGTATGTAAACATCTAATCACACTATGCTGTACACCTGAACATAATATAATATTGTAATTTAAAAATAAATTTTAAAAATAAATAAAGTTTAAAAAGGAAGAGCTGGAGGCAAAAATTAGCCAGGGATGTCAAATCCATGTTGTATTAAACATAACATTAAAAACATGATTCTTGAAATCCAAAATGCCTGCATTATTTGCCCTTCCCCATCATGAATCCTGCCAAGGAGACAGATGGAAAAGTCTCCTGGGTGTTAGAGACATCCATTTTAAAGAGATTTAGAAAGCCCTGTTGTCCAAATCTGCCGACACGCTTCACATCATCTCATAAGAGAGAGTCAGAGCCATCAGCAAACAGCGTAACACCCAACTCTTCACTCTTGTTTCTGCAGAGTATGCGATGCTAGGTTGGGATATTCCTAGGACTTAATCATTGCTACAAGCTTCTCTGATGAGGAAGTGTGCTGTGGAGAAATCCCACCTTTGCACAGTGGAAAACCAAATAAAGAATTTTATCTTTAAAACACTTGTTTCTGTATGTTTTTTAATGTCAAAGGAAGAAAACACCAATTATCCAGGGAAATGATCTGGAAGTTGCAGTTTCCCAGCTTCTGGGAGGCCAGGCTATTTGCAACAGACAAGTCTATTTGTTTTTTCTCCAGCAAAGCAATTACTGTCCTTCTTTCGATGACAGGTGCTCTTGTCACATCTGACACACCAGTTAGATTGCTGAGAGAATGAGCAAGACAATGAACCCTTAGCACAGGGGCTCCATGAGGCCGCTGGCACCAGGGTGTGTGGGATAAACACTTCACTTTGGCATTAGAAAATTAATCTTTCAAACAAAAGTACTTTGTGACGATTCCACTCCTACAAATGACAAAGAAGAGGACTCTGAGGCCTGTTTCCTCATGTACTGAAGAAAGATATTCAATAAGAAAATATTTCTGGGGTCTTTGTTTATAGGTGCCCTCCAAGACAAGTGGCCAAGAACAGCCTTGGAAATGTGACAATATGGGAATGTCAGAAATGGTTTGGTTTGGAGCCTTTGTGACACATCTTCTCTGCCTGGGATTATTGTGACCTATAGCCATGTTGGAGGCAGAATAATGCCATGAGGCCAGGAAGCTACCCGACATAGCAATGGAGGTAAACAGGAGGTGTTCAGAGGAAAATCACTTTAGGAAAATATTTGAAGGCCACCACAAGCATCTTTCTAAAATAAACTATTTTCCTTCAAATGGCCTGGAGTAGTGAAATCAAAGGTCTCCCACTCTGGTCTCAGGGAAATTCTACCCAAGTTGCTTGGCAAAGGAGATACAGAACCTCAAAAACTAAGGTAAGCTACCTGTTCAGGACCCTCCCACAAGAGTTCTGGTCACTGAAAGTCTGGGCCACCCACAGATCCCTATAATCAGGGAGGGAAAGTACATCCCAACTTCAGATTGTGAAAGAGTGCTGGGGAATGGCTGGGGGGGAGGGGTGTCTCTGCCAAGAGAATCGTCAATGGTCACAGCAAAATCAAAATGCAGCAAGGGAATAGAAGGCGCTAGTGGGGTGATACAGAGACAAGGGGAATTACAGGGGAGGGGGTAGGTCTGGCTATAGGAAGCTCAGTGTAGTGTTGAAAAGAGGTGGGTTTGACTCCACATTTTTACACTGGTCACCCAGGTCTTGATGACAGCTTAAAGGAAACGGGAATCTAAACTTAGATATTGCAAGTTGTTCATTTTTATAAGTAATTCGCATTTATGGGATCAAAAAAAATTACCCTTCGTCTCTCTTATCAGGTGGAAACAGTCAAATGAAGAGAAATAAAACAGCCCCTGACATCAGCGATAGGGCTGAAAGTCAGTGAGGCTGTGACTGTGTGAGGAAAGGGTTAGGACTGAATGCCAATAAATTAGACTGATAAAATAACAAACTGCAGAAGACATCATTAAAAAAGGGAAAATGTAAGCCTCAGTCTAGGAGAAGATATGTTGTGAAAGATATGCCCAACAAAGGACTTGTAAACTAGAATATATTTTTAAACTCCTACAAATCAGTAAGAAAAAGATGATCAGGTTTAAAAATATGAGCAAAAGACTTGAAACAGCATGTCATAAAACAAGATACCCAACTGACCAGTAGGCATATGAAAAGTTACTCAACATCATTACTCATGACAGAAATGCAAATTAAAACCATAATTGAAATCCTAGTAAATACCCACCTCATGTACACACACACACACACACACACACACACACACACACACACACACACATAAATGACCAAGATTGGAAAGACTGAAAACACCAGATTTTAGCAAGAACATGAAACACTTGAGACCCTTCTACACTGCTGCTGGGAGTGGAAAATGATACAACCACTTTGGAGAACTGTTGGCAGTTTTATCTAAAGACAGATATATGCAGAACTCTGACCTAGCAATTTCATTGATAGGTATAAATGCAATAGAGGTGAGTGTTTGTGTCCAAAATGAAAGACATATACACAACTATTCACAGCAGCTTTAATCTTATAGCCCCAAACTGGAAAAGAGCCACATGACTGTCAATGATAGAATCAATTGTAGTATAATCATACAGCAGAGTACTACAGAATGATGAAGAAAGAACTACTACAAAATGGAACAGAGTGAACAATATGTTGGATGAATGAAGCCAGAAAAAAGTAGTCCATTACATGTGTGATTCAAGTTATATGGTGTTAAAAAACAGCCCAGACTAATCTATAGTGACAGAGGTCAGAATAATAGTTACATTTTGAGGAGAGGTACTGGCAGTGAGGGCACGTGAAGGACCCTTCTGAGATGCTAAAAAAGTTCTCTATCTTGATCTCAGTGGTGGTTATGAGTGTATACGTGTGTGAAAACTTATTGAGCTGCATACTTAAGATAAACGTGCTTTTCTGGATGTAAGTTGTGTCCCAATCAGAAAGTTGAAAACAAGTGCCACACTGTTTTTTCCTTCTTCAAGTTCTTTTCAGCACTCCAGCTTTGCATTTATTTGCCTTTCCTATCATTTGTAAGTTTCTCATAGACAGGAGCCATGTCTTAGTCATCTATGTTTCTCTGTTGCCTAGCACAGTGCTTGTTATGAAAAAGTTACTCAATAAGTATATGTTAAACTATTCTAAAACATTCCAATCTAGTGACATTTTGACTCTGAGTCATGCTTAGTGACTCCTACCTTATACCTTATACTTTAGACATGTAAGTAAAGAATAGAAGCCAACCTGGTTAATCCTTTCCACCTGTCAAGGCTTCAGATGCAGAAAATATGTCGAATTCTCCCACCTGTGGAGGTCCAGTATAAAGCAGAGGTTCTCAAGATTAAAGAGCATAACACTCAAGTGCAGAACTTACTAAGTTGCAGATTGCTGGCCCTACACCCTAAGGTTCTAGTTCACTAGGTCTAGGAAGAAACTCAGTCTTTACTCCAGAAAGTTCTGATGGTACACACTACAAGAAACAAAAGCTTAGACACAGGGAACTTCTGGCTTTGTCAAGATTACAGGACACTGAATCCTAACTGAATATAGGCAGACTGACCTGACATGTCCTAAAGGGACACCACCAGAGTTGCCCCCTCCCCCCACCACCAAAGTACAGGATACCTGGTGAGTCTTTTAAAAGAGGAATTTTCTGAAAACACCTAGATTAGGTGGTCCCCTGTGAACCACTAGATTCCACTTTTGTTTGGAAACCAGGAGGTATATAACTTCTTTAATTCATCTAAGAAAGCAGTCATTATGGCTGAGAGTCCCCTTCTGAGGTAATGTGTTACTTGAGCACTGGGAAAATAAAGGCACCCTGTGAGGCTCAGTGACAGATTTTTCTTTTAAAAATGATATTCAGGGAAATGTTTTCCAATTTCTCTCTAGATAGAGGTTGTAAGGTCATAACACAGACTGACAAAACCCTGAAAACTCTAAATCAAGACTGGCACATTGTCCCCAATTTACATCAGTAAGTTGAGAATGAATTGCCAGATTCAAGTTTTTCCTTCTGGTGAATTATTTTATAAGTTAAATAGTATTTTGGGGGGAAATATATAAGAACAAGGGAGATCTATCAGTCTAAAAGTTAAGATTCTCTCCTCTAAGCATGGACTGCATATATATATATATATATATATATATATATATATATATGTGTGTGTGTGTGTGTGTGTGTGTGTGTGTATGTGTGTATATATCTATATCTATCTATATCTGTCTATCTATCTATATTATCTATCTATCTACATTATCTATCTATTCTATCTATCTATCTATCTATCTATCTATCTATCTATCTATCATCATCTATCTATCATCTATAGCATTACCAAATCCTGCCAGCAGTGGATTATGACTTGTCCCTAAACAAACCACTCAGGGTCTAGGGCCTCTTGTAATATATCTGGGTTGCAAAGCAAAACCAAACAATCAACCAACCAACCAAACAACAAACAAACAACAAATAAATAAATGGCAAACACCAGGAATGTATGTCACATACAAGTATGTGCCATCCAGGAAAATTTAGTTTAGTTTCTCTGACTGGAATATAACAAATAGCTTTTCAGTTTTGCTTTGTCATCTATTTCCTCCTAATGACGACAAGGAAAGTGTTCTTGAAAAACAGCTGTTAATAGAGAGTGACAAGTGGTTGCCTGTGGTCTAAGAAAAAGCCATCAATTACTGCCTTTGATGTTCTTTTAAATTCCAAAAGCAAAGAAAGCTCCATCACGCTGTTTGGCTTCATGGTTATTGAATGAAGAGGAAGGATTTTGAGATAAAACAGGTGGTTTTTTTTTTCTTTTCGAATGAAGTTATAAATATTTTCTCCACAAACAGTACAAAATTTCAGGGACTCTCTGAGGTTCAACTTGCCTCCCTATATCCCTTCAGACAATGGTAGAAATTATAAAACTAGGGTCAAATATGACTTTTCCCAGTAAGTCAGTAATGCTAGCCTTCTAGGAGACCCTGGCCTAGGAGTTCTGACTCCCTAACCTCTCCAGGCTTTTATCCCTGCACTGATGGCCTTCTGAAAATGCTTTCTGGTCTCCAGACTCTGATTTCATGTAGATAAGACAGAACCCAGGAGTTACAATGAACTCTTTGGGGGGAAAGATCTGGAATTCAAGGAAGTGAAATTTAGAAATAAGAGTTTACCTTCTATGGCTTCAACCTTCCAAGTCTTTTCTCTTCTATCTTCCTCCCATCACCTCTCCATCCACCATTATCCCCATGACCTTGAGCATAGCCTCCAATTTCTATTCTTACCTGCCTCTGGATCATTTGATAGCCCAAAGATATAAATAACTGGTAACAGCATCAAATATTGCCCCTCACAGAGAATTTTCATTTTGACAGGGATAAATCAAAGGAATGTTCTATCTTTATAATTTAAGGAGAGAGCAGAGGGGTAAGGGAGGAAGGGAGAAACCTTGAGGGAGAAAGAGTGAAAAGCTGGAGGGAAGCCACAGAAGATGGAGGAGCATAAATGAGCATCTACATGCAGTTATAGCTGGCTCATGTTCTGGAACAAATGATACTTCTTCATGCAAGGATGTGCTTGCAGGCATCTCCTCAGAGAGACCAAGCACCCTGTCTAAAGGAGTACATGCCCACATACAAAGGGTGCCAAAAAAACGTACACACATTTTAAGAACGTAATAAAATGTATTAAAATTGTAATACTCAATATATACTGATAATGAAAGAGGAATACAAGTCATGTATATACAATTTTTTGGCACCCCCAGTAGTCACAGCCTTTATTCTCCACCCTCAGAGCTGCATTTTCTCCTTTGTAGTATTTATTACTGCCTGAAATTACAGTAGTCTCCCCTTATCCACGGACAATACATTCCAAGACCCCCAATGGAAATCTGAAAGCATGGGTAGTACCAAACCCTATAAATACTGTTTTTCCTATACATACATACTTATGATAAAGTTTAATTTATAAGTTAGGCATAGTAAGAGATGAACAATAACTAATAATAAGAGAACAATTATAACAATGTACAGTTGACCCTTGAACTGTATATTGCACTGACCCCCATGCAGTCAAAAACCTAAGTATAATATTTTGACTCCCCCAAAAGTTAACTACTAATAGCCTACTGTTGACCAAAGCCCTACCAACAACAAACATATTTTATATGTCATATGTATTATACACTGTATTTTTTATAATAAAGTAAGCTACAGAAAAGGAAGTGTTATTCAGAAAACGATAAGGAAGAGAAAATGCGTTTCCGGTACTTATTTTTTAAAATCTGAGTATAGCTTTCTTTTCCTATGGGAGCCACCAGGTTGAGAGAAGCTTCTCCTCTCCCTGCCATGGCATGTCCTTGTCCACTGATATCAGTGTACTCCGAAAAGGGGGAGCCATTTGGCAAAAATGTCACTTTGCCTGCTGTGTTCATGGCTCCCATTCGACTAGATGTTGTGAAGTTATTGACACTAACTTGCACAGAAACAATAGACAGCCCTGTGCTGTCAGTGGATTAGCAGGTCATCAAACCACTGCTGAGTCGTGGAGTGGTTTGATGGCTGTTTCAGCCTTACCAGGGCTGGTCGTGTCAAAAGGTCATCTTATTGAGGAAGTTTCTAAACTTCCTTTGGTGGTTGAAGACAAAGTTGAAGGCTACAGGAAAACCAAGGAGGCTGTTTTGCTCCTTAATAAACTTAAGGCCTAGAATAATATTCAAAAGTTCTATGTCTGTCAGCAAATGAGAGTTGGCAAGGGCAAAATGGTAAACTGTCGTATCAAGCCCAGGGGACCTTGCATCATCTATAATGAGGACAATGGCATCATCAAAGCCTTCAGAAATGTCCCTGGAATTACTCTGCTTAATGTCAGCAAATTGAGCATTTTGAAACTTGCCCCTGGTGGGCATGTGGGCCGTTTCTGCATTTGGACTGAAAATGCTTTCCTCAAGTTGGATGATCTGTGTGGCACTTGCATAAAGCGGCCTCCCTCAAGAGTAACGACAACCTTCCCTTGCACTAGCTGCTCAGTATAGACCTTAGCAGGATCTTGGAAAGACCAGAGATCCAAAGAGCCCTTCGAACACCATGCAAGAAAATTCATCACAGAGTTCTGAAGAAGAATCCACTGAAAAACCTGAGAATCACGTTGAATCTAAACCCATATGAATAAACCATGCACCAGGACACCATTCTTTGCCAGGCCAAGAACCACCAGCTCGGGGTGGATAAGGCAGCAGCAGTACTAGAAGGCAAGACAGGCAAGAAGCCAGCGATAAAGAAGAAAGGAACAAAGGCTGCTGGTATTACGAAGCAGAAGAAGCCTTTGGTGGGAAGAAAGGCTGCAGCCACCAAAACACAAGCAGCTGAGAAGAAGCCCGCAGAAAATAAACCCACCATAGAAGAAAAGAAGCCTGCGGCATAAACTGAAATGTATTTATTTCATAAAGATCAAACCACTTTGGACAACTAATTTTGAATAAAAAGCTTATCAAAGAGGAAGTGAGAAACATAAAAAAAAATCCAAGCATAAGAGGACCTGTGCATTTTAAACCGGTGTTGTTCAAAGGTCAACTATAATAAAAGTTATGTGAATGTGGTTTCTCTCTCTATCGAATAACCAATCTGATAACCAAGAAGGTTACTGAGTGACTGTCAGGCAGGCAGTGGATACAGCATGGAGAAGCTGGACAATGGGGTGATTTATGACCTGACCCAGGAGGGTCAGAGCAGGAAGATGGGAGATTTCATCAGGCTACTCAAAACAAAGCTCAATTAAAACCTTATCAATTGTTTATTTATGGAATTTTTCATTTAACTGCAACCAAAGAAAGCAATACTATAGATAAGGGTGCCTACCATTTATCATGTATTTATCTATTCTCTTGTTTATTATCTGTCTCCTTCACTCTCTATGCGGCAGGGCCCTCACCTTGTTTACTGCTGACTCCCCAGTGGCTAGAAGTGTACCTGGCACATAGTAGGTGCTCAGTAAATTACTAGTTGAGCTAATGAGTGAATGATGAATTCGATGAATGGGTGACATCAGGCTCTGCAAGCCGCCATGCCTGTATGCTGATACCCAAGGCAGCACCTACCCTTGGCTCAGAGACTGAGAGCAAGATAAACAGTGGATTGGGCTTGCCTGGGATGAGGTGGTTCTTGGGACTCAATGCTTAAACTGAGAAAGTCTGGGGCAAACCAGGACAAGCTGGTTACTCCACCTAGAAACTCCTAAAAGTCTTCTATAGCTTGAGTGAAAGGAGAGTGAAGTAAAGACACTTTATTATTCTTTCAAGGTCACCTCAGGCTGGTTTGTCTCCTGACTGAAGGTCACTGCCTTTCTCAAGGAGTTCTCCTCTACCCTACTCTACCAATGTGTTCAGCAGTCACTTCTACTCTTCAGCAGTGGGGCCTAAGGATGGTAGCGGCTCTGACGCTCCCCAACCGGAATATCTGTACCATCCTCTGTTGTTCTTCTCCACTCTCCCACACCATAACAGTTCTTTTATAAATAAACTCTCCTTGAATTATCTAAAGTTCAGGAAGTCACTGTTTCTCATTTGGACTCTGAGATGAGGTGAAAAAAATAGAGAGAAATAAGTCTTAGGAGACATCATTGACATGCAAAGGCCTCAATTCCCATCTATGAATCGGTTATAAGAAGTGATTAAGAAAATCTCCTTAACACTGCTTGTTAGCATATCAAAAGCATTCAGTCAAAATTTAGCCACTATTATTGTTATTCTCCCTTTACTCTTCTTCATAACAGGAACAACTAAGAGGAGAGATCAAGCTTGCAGTCCATCTGAGAAGGACCCAGAATTTCATCTCTCCAAACAACATGAGGTAATAGGCAGAAATTCTCTAGATTTAAAAATTCAAACATGCACTGATCATTATTTTCTTAATATTGTTACTTTAGGGCTTTGAGTAAAACCCTTAATGATCTATCTGTTTTGATATTTAGCAGTAAGTCTGGTGTTTGTTTTAGGGGAGGTTAAAACGTGGGAAATGGTGGTTATTTTTCAGATTTGCAGGAAACCCCCCTACCTGAGGAATATACCCATCTCCTGTCCAGGCCAGACCGCTGAAATATACAAGAAGTCAATAGGTCACAAAATGGAAACAAGAAAAAGGTTCTCCTTTTCCAATTTAGTGGTGTGGTGACCTGGCTGCAGACCTTAGATAAAAATGGGCCATTGAGAACGTCTCTGGGGGAGTGCATAACCTTGGAGGCTGAACATTAAGAGCAAGAAAGATTTCTTTTTTCATTAAAAGAAAAAAACTTTCATTTAGATTTATAGTGCCAAGTAAAGTGAAAGCAGGAAGATGAAAATGCCATCATGAAATAAGACAATTTAGGAAATATAGAGGGGTGGACAGAGCACTCGGCTTATTCCAAAGTGAACACACACACACACACACACACACACACACACAGCAGAAAACGCTTTGCACGTAAATTTCTAAGAAAACTGGGAACAAAGAAGGAGTATTTGGGGAAATCATGAACACTATAGTTCATAACAGCAGGATCCAAATTGAATCATGTTGTATAGTATGTTAAATAGTGTCCCCCCAAAATTCGTGTCTACTCAGAATCTCAGAATGTGTCCTTATTTGGAAATAGGTTCTTTGCAGATGTAATTAGTTAAGGGTCTCAAGAAAAACTCTTCCTGGAATGACGGAGGGCCCCAAATCTTATTATTGGCATCCTTATAAGAGAAAAGGAGAGGGAGATGTGGGCACAGAGAAACATAGAGACACGCATGGAGACACGACCATATGATGGTACAGGCGAAGATTGGAGCGATGTTTCCACAAGGCAAAGAATGTCAGGAATTGCAAGCTGAAAGAGGCAAGGAAGAATTCTCCCCTAGAACTACCAGAGGGAGCATGGCTCTGCCAACACCTGGATCTCAGATTAATAGCCTCCAGAATTGTGACAGAATAAATTTCTGTTGTTTCAAATCATCCAGTTTGTAGTTATATGTCACAGCAGCCCTGGGAAGCTAAAACACAGGTCAAAGTTCTGTACATACTTTTTACAGCAAGAACTCAATAAATACTGTTGCCTAACAGATAATCGAAAGAAACCTGCTGCACTATAAAGCCATGGAGATACCACCATATTTAGACTGTGGTCTTGTCTGAGCGTGAAGACAGGCACTTCGTGCTTCCTGTTTTAAATTTTTTGCAACCAGTGCACTTCATGTAGGATGACCATGGAGTTCAGAATACAGAACAATTAGACTGAGATTGACATACCTGCTATTCAAACCTGGCACTCTATTTCCAAACTGCTCATTCCAGCAGAAGTCACTGAGTAATTACATCCAACAAGAGACTGGTACCCGACACTGCAGGGATGTTTATATTGCCCTCATCTATTTCAAACAGGGTCCTATTAGGACTATTCGATGCTTAATCTTTCCAATGGTGTTGGCACAATCCCAGGCCTCGGCTCATCCAACCATTCTGGGTGGAATCCCAGCATAAGGACCCTTAGCTATTGCTGTCCAAGTGAAGGAGTGCTGCCTGCGCAAGGGGCGCATACTGAGGATGAGGCAACACCACTTCCAGAGGGGTTGGAGGAGGGCAGGGAAGAAGCAGAAACAAATAAAGTATGTGTCCTACAAGACCCAGAGTAAACCATAATCTGGACGTTATTAGTTATCCTTGCTCTGCTACACAGTACCCTGCCCAACAATGGCTAGGAATATTTTTAATCCTCTCTTCAATGTCCCATGGTGATGATTCTCATTTCACCACTCGCCGTTTTCCCTGCTGGTGAAGCTGTGGACTCTGAGTTCAGCTTGCTGTTCCGTTTTATGTTCTTAAGTCATACTATTTGTTTCATAACTCTACTATTCTGATTTGATCCCAGTTGGCCATGCTTGTAGTTGATTATTGTGCTATTATTCTCCATTTGTCTCACCCCTTGTTCTCTGCCTTTGTGCTGAGCCCCAAGGTGTTGGCCTCCATGGGTTGCATCAGCCAGGCCCCCTGTCCTAGTTTCTGGATAGGCAGGGGAAGTACTAACAGGAGGCAGGAGGGCTGGAGGAGGAGAGGTCAGATCAGGGTATTTACCGGCCCCCATTCCCCGGCCCCCACCAGGCCTCTGCTGGAGCTCTGTCTCAGTGTGTCTCCAGCCACATATCCTGCTTGAGCTCCTTTTGCAAGGCTACGGGTCTGTCAGTTCTTCAGGCTTGGGGCTTCTGCTTCTGCTGCTGTGAGTCCCTGAGCACTAGCCTCTCCCTTGTGACCCCTCAGCTCTAGCCCCACATCTACAAACAATACCTCCATGAAACTCATTTTCATTTAAATCCCTGATACAGCTACCATATCAACCATGATTTGCACATTTAATACTTTGCCTATGTAGAAGCATTATACACACACACACACACACACACACACACACACACACACACAGCTTCTCTCTGTTATATGAAGAGTATGGCTTCAGAATCAGGCACCCCTAAATAATAGTCACGCCATGGGATTGCTCTGTTTTTTTGGGTTATTTAGCCTCTGTGAATCTCAGTTAATTTAACTGTGAAATAAGACATAGTATATACAGGGGTATGATGAAGCTGAAATAAACAAACACAGCACATTTCTTGAGTGCCTTTCCCGCATCCTCTCATCAAACTTCAAACAAATATCCCAGACTCTGCCTACCCTCTATGCTGTCTGAATTCTGGGCTGACATCCTCTGGTTGTTGGACCTGTTTCCATGTACTGTCATGGGAATGCCCCTTGCTAACCAGTCTCTTTTTTAGGCCAGTATTTGGGTGACCTTGCCCACATGTGAAAGCACTTTCCCAAAAACATTCATTCAAGCCTCACCACCTCCATGTTAAATGGAACAAATATGTTATTTCCAGAGGGCACTGTTCAGGGAAAGATAAGTAAAATGACCTGTCTGCATTCACCCAAAATTCCATGGCAGGTCTCTCATCTACTGTGCTGGGGCTCTGTTCCCACCTTGCTACCTCTATTCTCCTGGAGGAAACCTATCCACCACATAGTTGCTGGTTTTCTCTGCTGGGTGTGATACATGTCTGAGGAGATGATGATGATGACAGTTTGTTTTTTGTTTCATTTTTTGGTTTTTTTTTTGTCACCAACCACAGGGCAGTAGGGGATATTGTTAAATAAATCATGCAGGAAGTCACTGTGGGCACAGAACCAGCCCCATGCCTTGTATGCAATGACTTGGACGGAAACAGATTCACTTCACAAATTGATGAACTGGCAGCTGGACATCCAGATGCTGGGTGTTTTCATCCTTATTGAAAGCACTATGTGACATGGCCATGAACTATCAACCATGGAAACTAGTGTTAAGTAAGACCTTGTTTGGCCCTCAGCCCTCAAGAATCTTTCCTTGCATAACAGAATATGGTTAGATTAAAGAAGGTCTAGAATGAATACAAACTTATTTCAGAAGCAAGAGGAAAGTGGCATGCATCCCCCAAATTTCTGAAAAAAGATAAATTAATTCAGAAATATGAACAAAGGCAAAATAGAAGGGAGAAATATTCTTATGGAGATTTATTACTGGAGACTTCACTTTTAAGATCAATTTCAGCAAAAGAAAAAGAAACATTAATATCACTTTTATCATATGTACATATATATGAGGTGTGACAATGAAGTTCGTGAACTCATCCTAGACAAAGTGCTACAAACCTCATTGCTGAATATCACTACAGCCACCTTTGAAGTACTCCCCTTGGGAAGCTATGCACCGATGCCAGTGTCTAGCCACCCTTCAAAGCAATTTTGGAACTTTTTTTCTGGCATGGCCATCAGAGCTGTCATCGTATTACCCTTAATGTCCTGAATGTCATCAAAATGTCTTTCTTTCAACATTTCCTTTATCTTCGGGTAAAGAAAGAAGTCATGGGGCCAGATCAGGTGAGTAGTGAGGGTGTTCCAATACAGTTATTTGTTTACTGGCTAAAAACTCCCTCATAGACAGTGCCGTGTGAGTTTGTGCATTGTTGTGATACAAGAGCCAAGAGCCATGACTTGATGGTGTAAAGTTCAGATTGTCTAAACTTTTTCATGCAGCCTTTTCAGCACCTCCAAATAGTAAACTTGGCTAACTGTCCAGTTGGTACAAATTCATAATGAACAATCCCTCTGATATAAAAAAAGGTTAGCAACATCATTTTGATTCTTGATTTGGACTGATGGAACTTTTTTGGTTGTGGAGAATTGACTGACTTCCACTGTGCACTTTGATACTTTGTTTCAGGGTCATATTGGTACACCCATGTTTCATCACCAGTGATAACACGGTCCAAAACATTGTCTTGCCTCTCCAAAAGGTCTTGGCATACTTCGACTCTCCTTTGTTTTTGTTCATCATTGAGAACCTTTTGGTCCATTTTTGCACACACCTTTCTCATGCCAAGATTTTCAGTTAAGATTTTCCTATCTGTTTTTCTATTGCTGATACTTGGTCTGCTATGCTTCTCACAGTCAGCCTATGATTTTGATGCACAATTTGATGAACTTTTGCAATATTTTCATCAGCTCTGCTCGTTACAGGCCACCCTGACCTCTCTTCATCAGGGGCATGTTCTGTCCCTCTCAGAAAAAAGTTTAATCCATTTTCTTTATGGCATTATCCCCATAAATTGGACTAACATGTCCCTGATTTCACTTCCACTCTTGTCAAGTTTAACAAGAAATTTAATGTTTATTCATTGTTCTAATTCAAGCTCAGACATTCTCAATGGCACACAAAAACACAACAATAATGAATGCCACTTAGCAAGACACCACCACACGTTGACATGAACACAGCTGTGAGTCACTGATATACCAAGGCTATGAAACCTTATTGAGCTGTTTGTACAGTGCTGCCAATGTAAGCACATGGTGGCAAGTTCGCGAACTTCATTGTCATACTTTGTAAAAGTAAATATTTAAACCTATTATAAATGGGGGTTAAAGAAAGAATCCAAACCACTTTCTCACCAAAAAATTTTTATGAAGGAAATATGTTGCTTTTATGAATCCCAAAATATGTAATAAACAGTTTAGAAAGAGTTGCTACAACTACTTTGTGTAAAATTTAATCTAATTGAATCTGTTTGTTTTTGAAAAAAAACAAATGTACAGAAAACAGATAATATAGTAATAAAGACTGCAATTGGTTGTATCTTCAGCAAATGAACCTCCTCGAATAATATCTGCTCTCCCCATTTCATGGCCAATACTTATTTATGGCCAGGTCATTTATGTCTGCATATATATATATATATATATATATATATATATATATATCATCTTGCAGACTGACAATGAAAACTGTCAGAGTTAACTGATCACTCATGTCCATTCATCAGACAAATGTGAAGCTCTACCTCCCCTACTGTTATTTTTTTCCCAATTATAAAAGCAATACATGTTCACTGCCAAAAACAGAAACAAAGAAAATCACAAAGAAAATTATCAACAATTTCACATTCTAGAAGTTAACTCATTGTTTATGTTGTAAAATGCCTTTCTGGTGCTTTTTTTTTTTTAAGATTTTATTGGAGGAGTTGGGGGAGAGAACAGTGCTGGGGAATCAGGGAAGGGCAACAGACAAGCTGCTGTTCTTTTGTTCTTCAGTCTAGTTGTGGAAGACGTTGCTTCATTGGCCCATGTTGGTATTATGATCATTGCGCTCTTCCCGGCTGAAGCACATCAATCGCCGGCCATTGGATGGCTGCTCATGGTGGCTCACAGCAGCTCACGAAAGCTCACGCCCACTACTGGCCAGCCCCACTGCAGCCTACGCCATAGGCGACTCACAGCAGCCCAGCAACAGGTCGAGATGTTGTTCACCATCTTAGCTGTAGAGGGCGCAGCATCACTGGCCCATGTGGGGTCTGAACTGGGGCCCTGCTGCTCAGAGCTCATGCTCCCAAGCCAACTCTTAACCAATGAGCCACTCGGCTGGCCCGCCTTTCTAGTTCTTATATCAATAAAATAAATAAATAAATAAGATTTAAATATAAACAATAAGGGGAATATAAATAAATAATATAAAATATAAATAAAATAAATATAAAGCTCTACAAGAGGAGTGCATTTGATTTCATTATATGGATCTATCATTATTTGTCTTGTTAGCCTCCTATTATTAGTCATGTCAATCTTTTCAAATTTTTCAGTTATAAAACCTCTTTCTAGTGTTTCAAATAAATTGTCTCCTGACCTAACTGAAAAGAAAAACCAAGAAAATAAACAACCAAATCC
Source organism: Hipposideros armiger (assembly GCF_001890085.2). Taxonomy (NCBI): domain Eukaryota; kingdom Metazoa; phylum Chordata; class Mammalia; order Chiroptera; family Hipposideridae; genus Hipposideros; species Hipposideros armiger. The sequence continues at coordinate 975,034 of NW_017731957.1, forward strand.
CAAGCCATGCTTCTACAAACTTTCCATGCTATTTTAAGCCCCAGAACCTTTGCATGTGCTATTTTCTCCTTCTGAAATGCTCCCTCCTTTCTGTTCATCTGTCTACAAACCCTTGAATTTTGGTGGAGGGTGCCTAACGGCTCAGTCCCACATGTTTCCATTAGGAAGAAAAGACTTACCCTTCATTCCCAGAAGGGAATTATATGAGGAGTATAATTTCAAGTCTGGTCTCCTTCCTTGTTCAGTGTTCTTGTGAGGTATCATGCAAGAATATAGCATCAGTGAGGCCCTCTCTCTCCAGGGGATGGAGTTAATGCTAAAGCTCATGTTTTCCTGTGACTTCCTTCTTCTTTACTCTTGCTTTAGTTGTACTTGATATAAGAGAGGCCAGACGTAGTCACACTTCTGGCTAGGTAAATATTGACTCATCAGACTCGTTATCATTTGCTGTCATCCACAGGTCTTCACATGGAGAAAGAGACTTGAACGCCCAGAGGGTCAGGGTTTCATTCTTCAAGTTAGCTTAATTAACTATAAAGTCATACATAGACATTTGGATATCTATCTGATTTCTATATATATGATCCTCAATGTTCAGAACTCAAAAGTCTTCCCTGGGCCAAATCTCTCACAATAAAAACAATCTTTTACACACACATTTTATAGCATTCAACACACTGAATCACAATTATTTGTCTATATGTGCATATACGTTTTGAGCCTAAGAACTCCTTGGAGCAGGAATTGTGTTTTTTTGTTTTTTGTTTTTTTTTAAATTACAGTTTATTGGGGTGACAATTGTTAGCAAAGTTACATAGATTTCAGGTGTACAATTCTATAATACATCATCCATATATCACATTGTGTGTTCACCATCCAGAGTCAGTTCTCTTTCCATCACCATTATATTTGATTCCTTTACCCTCATGCAAGTGTTGGAGAGGCTGTGGAGAAAAAGGAACCCTCATACACTTTTGGTGGGAATCCATATTGGTGCAGCCGCTACGGAAAGCAGATTCCTCAAAAAATTAAAAATAGAATTACCATATGACCCAGGAATTGTGTTTTATTTATCTTCTCCCCCCACCTCTCCAGAACCTAACACAGTATTTGACACAAAGGAGCCACTTAGTAAAAAATTGGTTAAATAAGCAAATAGCAAATTGTCAGCAGTGTCACATCTTTTTAAATAATCAGACCAATTTTTATCTAGATAGGTTCCCTAGAAATACTAGGTTATTATAATCATAAAAAGTGTCTAGAACAGTGATTCTCACACTTTCACATATTTTTGAATCATTGGGAGCATGGACCAGTTGCTGGGCCACCCCTGGAGTTCCTGATTGGTAGTCAGGGATGTCAGGATTTACATTTCTAACAAGCTCCCAGGTGATGCTGATGCTGCCACACTTTAATGATGGGACCACACTTTAAGAACTACAGTCTTTCAGAAATATTTTCCACCAGAGGTGATACTATCATTAGTGATATTATCATTAGTATCACCTCTGATATTTTCTAAATTTCTGAATACCACTTTGATATTCTGATTCAGAAAGGTGGACACAGGAATCAGACAATTCATATGTGATTTTATTGTAGCAAATCTTTCCACAGACAATTGGAAATCATTGGTCTGGAGCCACATTCACAAGCAAACTTTGGAATGAGATGTAAAAAAAATAAGTTTCTGATCATTTCTTCTGTGATCTAGCTGAAATATTGGGTAATTAAAACAATTTTCTGGGGAAATCTACACCCAAGATACTTTAGTTGCCCTCTCTATGAGTTTGGCTAAACCTCCCTATTTAATTTCTGATTTTATCATACATTATAGGATTCTATTCTTCTGAACTTTTTGATCTGGATATAGCAAACCTCAGAATACCAATATTTTAATCAACAAATATTAATTAGGTACATACTAAGTGAAAACCACCATGAAGTCCCCAACTGAGAGATAGTAGAAGCAAAATATTTAGCTGTCCTTTAGAAGGATCTTTTCAGCTGGTTGGGAAGAAAAGAAGTAGACACATTTTTGTTAAAAACATAGTCAAAAATTTCAAATAACAATAATTATCAAAGAATGCAGACAAGGAATGCTAAAGTTACTTGGAGGGAGAGGAGGATGGATATCTAAAGCAGAAGAAGTAAAGAGAAACCATATAAAAGAGAAGGTACTGCAGAGCTGCATCTGAAGATAGAATTTAGGGGGCAGGATTAAGCCTAGAATAAAGTTCGAAAGAGAGCTTGAGACCCAAGCCAATTGTAAAGGGAAAGTCTGGTGATAGAAACAGCACATCTTGACTTCTATAAAAATAAAAAAAAAGACCAAACAGCAAGGGTTTCTCTGTCAATTAGCTATTGGTTCCCTTTAGTTCTCAGACATTGCTCTGAGATCGTACGAATGTGATTCTGCTATGCCATCTGGCATTTTCTGGCTAAGAACAGCTCTTGTGCTGAAATGCAAAAATGAGAGCAGTTAAAACAGCACAGGGAAAATGGTAGCCTATGTTTATTAACATGTCTTAACATATATAAATAGGAGTCAATAACTACTAGACTACAGAAACCATATTCATTTTGGTGAGCCCTGAGGTCCTGGGCTCTACCAGGCAATAAAAGTATTTAGTAATAACTATTATTTGAAAATTATTTTTTTGCTTACTTCCTTTGGGAAAAGAGGTTAAAGTAGAAATTAAGTGGACCCATGACATATAATAGCCCTTGATTTGTATTTGGAGCAGGCATGTGTGTAACCAACCAATTTTGCTAGAGCAAACACCATCAGCAATGATATCATCAAATGTTCCCTTAGTTATTAAAAACCTTGTGTAACTTCCTAAAATAATTTTATAAGATAATTGATTCATCCTGTCAATGAATATGGGACTATATATGTAATCAGAAACAGAAAGTATTGAAGATTTCTAAATCAAAGGCAGGGTGCACGGAAATAAAATAAAATTGCTTTAGTATCTACACTAGCAGCATCAAGAACCACATGGATAAATAAAGCACTGAAGAGGCTAGTTGCTGCCTTGTTGCCTTCATGCTCTTGTAAAATAATCTGCCCACATCTACAGCTTTGGCTAAGGGACATGACCAATAAACTCATCTCCCAGGAAGCAGCTTTATGGGTAATGGCAGACACGAGTTGACGAATCAACACGATTTGCTCTCAGAGAAAATTGGAATAAGCACAATGACAGACTGGGTCAGTTAGTCGCAAGAGCCAAGACAAAATCATGGAGACTTGAGGCTGGTGGCCATGTTAAACCATAAAGCAGATGATCCAGTCTGTGTGGGAAGACGCCTAAAGATATGAGGGCCATACAGCCTGACAGAAAAGCTGCCAGGTGACTTTCCAGTTCTTATGGAACCCAGCAGACTCTCAACAGTTTATTTCTCATGAGTACTTAAAGAGGGAGCTGCACATAGCTGCTGATGGGCCTGAGCCATGGTGCAGAAACTCTTATTCATAGCAGGTAGATTTATGTAGCCCATTAGGTTCATGTGCTTGGTTTGAAAGTCTGTTTCATTAAGTGTTCGTCATCATCTTCAATTTTTTTCATTGAGAAAAATAAATTTTTATAGCTTTTAAGTGAATAGACATCATTGCTGAATCCAAACTAGACCACACTGTTCCTCTCTTAAAATTTAGAGTTCCTTGGACCATTGTGAGAAATCAGCTGAGAGCATCCCAAGGCTGTCCTGTGGCAATGGCATGAATGCTATGACCACTGACTTTTTTTTTGTAACTGTGAACTTTTCAGGGGATTTTTGTCCTTCCCCTATAATGACCAGAGAAATTTCTATATAAAATAACTATTCTACACATTCACATAGCCTCCAGGAACATCATTCATGGGCTCAGAGTCCTTAAATGTAGTGCAAAACAACTTTGGCAACAGGTCTTTGACAAAGCCCTGTGAGAGGGGGCATGGTTAATGACAAATCCACTACAACTGGAGGCTACTTTCATTTTGTACTCAAATCATTCAAGTGGTTCTGTTGTAATTTCTGTGGTAACTCTCTGCATTAAAACTTTCCCTATTTGTCGCCCATTCCTGCTCCACCCTAACCCTCCAAACCAATTCTGGGCTGGGTGCCATTTTGCATTTCCCTACATGGTACACTGGGTATACCTTTTTGGTTGAATGTACATACAATAGCATGATGGCATTTTTGAAACATTAACTGATTTTTTTATTTGATATTTGCCATCTTCTTCCCTTCCTTCCTTACTCCCATGCATTCCCCCTTCCTATATTTAAGTAGATAGTCTTTTCTGGATTCATTACCTCAAGGAAGACCTTGAGGTCTTCCTTGAATGAAATGGTTCACTGGCTTAGCTTTTGTATTTCCTAAAGCCTCCACCAATTAAGGAGATTATACCAAAACATCTCAACAGAAAGAGTATTGTAGAGAGAGATGAAAGTTCTGCAGGTCTCTCAATAAAAGGAGACCGCATACCACTTCAAGGCAAGGCTTCAAAGAGATAACCAGACCTTAGGGGAAGACAGTACCCAAAGCACTGAATTTCCTCTCTGGATGAAGACCCACAGCAAAGATCTATTAATCTTCCAGAGCAATGAAGACATCAGCATTCATGATGTGGGTAGACTGGGTTCTCTCAATATTCTTGGCTCCATGATTCTGTTGTAGCTCTAGTGAGGAAGAAAACTACAGTAACAACTGAGATTATATTTTCTGCTATCCTAATCTAAATTGAATTTAAGGGTAATAATTAAGTTCATAGAAAGGAAACAAGTACAGTAGAAGGTACATACACTTTTAAAAACTGAGACTTATATCTGCAGTATCAGTGTTCTGCAGTCTTATAATACCCTCAACAGCTTGAGTGGAGCTGGTTTGTCTGTGTTGCCCTACAGACACTCTGGAGCATGTGTTTTTCATGTGGTGGGAATCCTGCTGGCCAGAACACTCACCTCATGTATGAAGGACCAGTTTTCTCTAATACATTGATCATTTAATAATATCTGTGGCACATAGCCAAGATCTGTTAATAAGATTAATAATGCAGGTGGCTTTTAACTGCTTACCACAAATGTTTAAGAGAAATTTTGTACTGTTTGTTATTGTCTTCATTTTTTTTGCTTCCTTTTAAGTCTTTTTCTCTTCCTTTTTTAAAAACAAGATCCTATTTTAATCTCCAGAAATATCATGTAAAGAAATAGAAATGTAGATAAGAAATTAAGTAGAATTTCAATAAAGAAATTAATTTTAAAAAACAACATCCTGGAATGGGGAAGTGTCTGGTGCAAGATGATTGAACATATGAGTGTGCTAACTTCCTTGCTAGAGATTTTACTAAAATGACAGTGTTAAAGTGAAAAAAGAAATAATTCTGTAGCAATGAAGAAATTGGGAAGGAAGTCTTTCATAGATCAGAGACTTCAATACATTTCTTGAATATGGAAGCAGATGGAAACATGTTAATGGATGAAACAGTAGAGGAATCCAAAGCTCAAATGTGACTATGAGGGGAACTGCAGGGGAAATGGCTGCCAGTCATCCTAGCATAATGCCAGTGAATGTCTAGGTGTAGGGTTAGTGGTTCCCCTTCCACATAGATAGAGCAAAGGGAACCAAGATTTTACCTCTAGAAGAGAATGGGGAAAAATAACTGGAGGTTCTTTTCTAAAAGAGATGAATAAATTGGCTGGAGAGGGATTTTATTTTAGTGTCAGTGTTGGTCTAAGAGTAAAGCTATCTTTGTTCTGGAATTTGGTGGGGGGAGATGAAACAGAATGTCTAACCAAAGACTGGTTCCCCATGTGTATATCTTAATGCAAAATCTGCCAGTTATTTAGCCCTATGCATTTGCATGGAGTTCCTTGTCTGCCTTCCCATTAAGGAGAGAAGTGTATCAAGAAGTATAGCTTTCTCTGTGTGACTTATTTCACTTAACATAATACCCTTGAAAAAGAAAAAGAAAAGAAACATATCAATTCAAGTTTAGAAGAAGCCAACACTGGATAGTTTTCATTAGGAAACTAATTCTTTATTTAAAAATCTGCATGTATAAACAAGACCACCAGACATTTAAGGACAACCACCAGAAAGAAATAAAAAGGTCAAAACATACAAATTCTCAAGGAAACAGAAATAATTCAGGAACTAAAAGAGATTTTTTTAAGTATTTAATGAATATCTTCAAAGATATTTGACAAGATATTGTGTTCATAAAACAAGAATAGTATGATTGAAAAGGGAACAACTAGATAACAGGGAAAATTCTTATAAATTAAAAATGTAATACCTAAAATATGAAATTCAATAAAAGGGCTGAAATATAAAGCCGTAAAACTCTCTTAGGATTTAAGCAAATGGCACAGAGATAACAAATTTGAAGGATAAAGATAAGATTTATAAAGGATTAATACAAGAGTTTCAGAAATCCTCCAGTTGGCTAAGAGGAATTGCAGAAAAAATAGAACATAAAATATGATGGGAGGATTCTTTTAAAGAAATAATAGGACATTTCCTCAAAATGAAGAAAGTTAAATCTTCACATTTGATGAGTCTATGTTCTTGAAATTTTAGAACACCAAAGATAAAAGGGGAAAAAAATCATAAAAACTTCCCAAGAAAAATGCAAGGAATTGCCAAATTTTCTATTGGTCACATTAGATTCAGAAGATAACAAATCAATGTTTTCAAAATTCTAAGGGAACAAATATTTTGAACCCAATAATTGTATATCCAAACAAGCAATGCAATGTGAAAGTAAAATAAAAATATTTTCAGGCATACAAAGATCCAGTGTGTATACACCATATTTTCTGTCTTAGGAAATCTTCAAAGTATATAGTCTAGTACAACCAAGAAGAAGACCAAAAAGATAACATGAATCCAACACTGGCCTTTAATACAGAAGGTAACTAAAGACAAGCCCCAGGATGACAGTGTGGCTATGCAGCAGATCTTGACAACAACAGGTCTAGATTAAGACATTACTATGGGGGGCCATGAGGGGAAAAAGGATTCTATACAATAGTAATTAGAATTATTTAAAGGCTGGATACATATGAGACCATACTGGAGACCTAAGTAAGGAAAAAGAATTCCAATTACAAACACCTGGTAAAAATAAAGAAAAAAAAGTCAAGGTCCAAAAATGAAGGGAAGAAAAATATGAGTTGGAAGCACAGAGTGAGGGATTCTAAGATGGCAGAATAGGTAAACACTGTGCCTGCTGCCTCCCATGACCACAATAAAATTAAAACTAAATTGTAGAACAATCAACCTGAAGACTATCAAAACAGAACCCCTATAACTAAGGGTATAAAGAAGAGGCCACCTCAAAACTGGTAGGAAGGGCAGAGATGCGAAACAGGCTGATCCTACACTCACAGGTAGTAGTTGAGCATAGGGAGGGATATCTTGGCTGCAGAGGTCCCTCCTGAAGGAGCTGAAGGGCTCTCCAGTCCAGAGGCCCAGTGCCAGAAACAAGAGTCTCCACAACATCTAGCTGTAAAAATCAGCAAGGATTCAGCCCTTCTGGGTTAGATGGAAGGCAGTTGGAAATGCAAATGTCCTCTTAAAGGACCTGAGCACAGACTCACTCACTCTCAGACACACCTTGGGCTCCAGCAGAGGGGCAGCAACTTGAGAAATGCCAGAGACATACAGAATAAGATTGAGTTGTATGGCTTCAGGGTGAGGGATAGAGGGACAGTCTCCATTATCCCTGTGTAGAGTCCACCCCACGTGTAGCCTATAGGCAAGCACCGTATTTCCTGTGTTGAACCCTCCTTTCCCCTACATGGTCAAATCTGAAACCATTGGTGAACTCACCATTGGTGAAACCACATGTGAACTCTGCATGCCCCACACTGGTGACTCCCTGGGACCTCACCTCACCCAATTCACGCAACATCACTGGAGGCACTCTGTGCCTGGGCAGCCAGCCCCAACCTACACACTATAGGAGGCTCTTCTAGTGGCTAAGACATACAGGTAGACCACAAAAGGCAACAGGCCTATAGGTGCTCTGGGTCTTTTGCTAAGCTGCCCTATGCCCCATACTCATCCAGCCAGCCTCAGTTCTGTGTGGTCACTCCTGCATGCCAGGTTCAGCACAGGCAACAACCAGCCACATATAGCTCCTACCAGGTAACCTTAGCTTCAGACCACAACAGAAGCTAGCCCCACAAGTGGCACACCCAAAGAGGAGTCTCAACACACACAGGAACCCACTGGGGTAAATCCCCTTCTGAGGGGCCAGCCCCCACACAGAAACTGATAGGCTGTGGGTCTGTGGGTATGACCAATCCTCAAAGCCAGTCAGCCTGAGAGTCAGTCCCACCCACTGACATGCCAAAAGCAATCAAGCTTCAAGTTCTTAACCATCACGCCACTCAGCCAGCCCAGAACTCAAACTCTTGAGCAAGCTCTTAACCAACTGAGCCACTTGGCTGGCCCTTATAGTTTTCTTTTCTTATTTATGCATGTATGTATGTATTTATTTAGAATTATAGTTGACATTCAATATTATTTCATATTAGTTTCAGGTGTACAGCATAGTGGTTAGACATTTACATAATATCTAGGACATTTCTAGATGTCCTACAAAGGATACCTCTTTAAACAGGACATACAGATGGCCAATAGACATATGAAAAGATGCTCAACATTACTAATCACCAAAAAAATGCAAATTAATACCACTATGTGATACCACCTCCTACCTGTCAGAATAGCTATCATCAATAAATCAATAAACAATGGATTTTGGCGAGGATGTGGAGAAAAGGGAATCCTCATGCACTGTTGATGGAAATGAAATCTGATGTTGTCAACATAGAGAACAGTTTGGAAGTTCCTTAAAAAATTAAAAATAGAATGATTTATGACCCAGCAATTCCACTTTTGGGTATTTATCCAAAGAAATTCAAAACACTAGTTAGAAAAAATATATACACCCCTATTTTCACTGCAGTGCTGTTTATAATAGCCAAGATATGGAAGCAACTAAAATGTCCATCAATAGACAATTGTCTAAAGATGATGTATAGTCAGTGTAGAGGCCTGTCCACCGCACTGTATTTCTGAAGCTGATGTTGAATAATATTGTATGTCAACTATAATTATATATACATATAGTCACAGGACGTGGAGTAGAGAGTGGGAATGGAGTCAATGGAATTGTAATAGATAAGCATGATATCAGGGTGGGAGGGCAATAGATGGGGCGGGGGGTTGTTACTTTGTGAGGATGAAAAGGGTAACTATTGCATTGTTCTGTACACTTGAAATTAACAACAACAACAAAAAATTTAAAAAAATAAAGATGTGGTACATTTATACAATGGAGTATTACTCCGCCATAAAAAACATGAAATTCTACCATTTGCAACAACATGGATGAATCTAGAGGGTATTACATTTGAAATAAGTCAGACAGAATGAGACAACCACCATAAAACAAATACCACTTATATGTGGAATCTAAAGAACAAAATAAACAAACAAACAAGAAACAGAAGCAGACTCATAGATACAGAGACCAAACTGATGGTTACTAGATGGGAGGAGGGTTGGGGTACAGGATGAAAAAATCAAAGGGATTAAGAAGTACAAATTGGTAGTTACCAATAGTCACAGTGATGTAGAGTATAGCATAGGGAACATAGTCAATAATATTGTAACAGGGCCGGCCGAGTGGCGCGATGGTTAAGAGCTAGCTTGGGACGCCAGAGGGCCCTGGTTTGGATCCCACATATGAGGGCCAGTGACACTGCCCTCCACAGCTAAGATGCTGAACAACAGCTCTACCTGGAGCTGGGCTGCCGTGAGTCACCAGCGAGGGCGTAGGCTGCAGCCCCTGTGGCAGTGGGTTGCCATGGGCTACCGTATGTAGCCAGCAGCCAGCGTGAGCAGCCAGCATGAGCGGCCAGCAGCCGCAGTGAGCGGCCGTCCAGAAGCCAGCGACTGATCTGCCTCGCCCGGGAAGAGCGCAATGATGGTGCCAAGTTGGGCCAGTGAGGCGACGTCTTCCACAACTAGATTGAAGAACAAGACAATAGCAACTTGTCTGTTCCCCTTCCCCCAATTCCCCACCGCTGTTCCCATCCCCCCAATTCCCCAATAAAAATCTTTAAAAAAAATAATATTGTAACAACTATGTATAGTGCCAGGTGGGCACTAGATTTTCCAGGGGGATCACTTCATAAATTACATAAATGTCTAACCATTATGCTGTACATCTGAAGCTAATATAAAATAATATTGTCAGCTATAATTGAAATAAATAAATACATTTCAAAAAAGAAAAGAAAACTGTGACTTGATTTTGAGTGACTGTAAGAACAAAAACATCCATGTGACCTTGAAGCTAGGAACATTGTGTTGCAAGAGCACAGGAATTATGACATTAGACCTGTGGAGCTCAAAATGTAATCATTAGCTCCTTCATCTCTGAAGTCAACATTTATATAGTCTTAAGAATGTCAATGTTGCTTATTAGTTTTCCAGTTTTAGAATCCACAGAGAGATAAAGTGCAGACAATTTAATTATGATCATAGAATAGAATAGAAATGTTATCAACTTTGACAAAGTAAAAGCATAGCTACAGCTGACAGAGGAATGGGAGGTGAAAAGGCAATAAGAGATAGAGGAAAAGGTATTATGATCCTAGAAGTGCTGAATCAAAAGATAAAATATATGTGCATAGAGTGATGGTTTCCAGGTGCTGAGGGTATGGGGAAAATGAGGGAGATACTGGTCAAAGTTGCAAACTTTCAGTTATAAGATAAATAGGTTCTCAGTATCTAATGTACAGCATGCTGATTATAGTTAACAATGCTGTATTATATATTTGAAAGAGAGTAGATCTCTAATGTTCTCACCACAAAAAAAAGGTAATTATGTGATGTGATGGAGGTGTTAGCTAATGCTACAGTGATAATCATTTCATAATATACGAGGTTTGATCAAACAATATGGTGAATGTTTAAATAAAAAAATTGATTACAGTAAAAGACACATTGCCATTAATTCCCCTGCCACTTTCTGAAGCAGTTTTGGAAGTCCTCTTTTGTGAGTGTCTTTAGTTGTGCTATTGTGGAGTTAGGGTGTGATACCAATAATATAAATCTTGTTTTATGGCAGTGGTCAATATCTTGATCAAAAAGACCATTTAGTCCTTTATTGCAAATAACAGAACTCAGGATGACTAGTTTAAACAGAAAATCAATTCCTTATAGGGTACTAGATAGCTCAGAGTTCCCTAGAGGCTTACACGACTAGTTAAACGGTTTTACAACACCAAGCCCACTTACTCTGCAGGAGCAGGCACAGGAGTCCTGGCATAAACCCACAGAGAAGAAAAGCAAATGTTAGCTCCTTAAACAGTTCTGCAGTGAGTGGTTACATACGGGCTGCTCTCTGGCAATCCCCCTATGCCCACCCCAGTGGCTGGCACAGACTCTGCAGCCTCTCCCAATAACACTCGGGCCTGGATGGCAGAAGCTCTGTCACTGTTGCCCCATGAGCTCCAAGCCCTGCTGCCACACACTTCACAACAAAGAAAGTGGAAGGAGCAACTCCTCTTTAGGAAGCCTGCTGGCTCTCCGAGACTTCTGGACCCATAAAGTGACAGGGAGCTGACACTGGGCTAGGGAAATGGACAATGGGGATGGATATGACCTCTGCTCTTCTGTCACCAAGATGTGGGGCCCGAGCATTAACATCTGGAGACCTACAGGGGCATGTTGTTTGAACCTAAATTGTGTAGTGGACATTCCAATATGTAGATAATTGATGATGTTATGGATATGAATGGGACTGTGCAGCAAAAGTGTGTAGAACAAGAGGATCCAGGATGGAAACTGAGTCCCATCAAACTACAGAATAGGGGAGGGGAAGAAGGGACGACACCAGAGACTGAGAAGCGTCCACAGAGGGAGAAGGAAACAATCAAAGTGTGGTTCTTGGAAGCCACGGAAAGAGAATGTTTCAGGAAAGTGGAATTGGCCAATGTTCCTGTAAGATAAGGACAGTGACTTAGTAACAGAGATGCTGTTGGTGCCTGGTCAGAGTGATTTCCATGGAGGATGGGGGTTGGAACCACATAACAGGACATGGAAGGTAACAGGGAGAAGAAAAAGAATAGGTGGGGATGTAAGCAACGTCGTATGTATCACATCTAACCATCATCACAATCCTGTGGCCCAGTGTTGCTTCTTGCCCTTTAAAAAGTAGGGAACAAGGGCCGGCCGAGTGGCTCAGTTGGTTAAGAGCTCGCTCAAGAGTTTGAGCTCTGAGCAACAGCGGTTCGATTTCTGGCCCGAGCTGAGCTGCCTCTGAGCTGACAACAGGTGGGAGGATGGCTCAGCTAAAAAAATAAAAAATTAAAAATTAAATAAAAAGTAGGGAACAGAGTGTTACCCAATGTGGTCCAGCTGAGAGATAGCAGAGCTGAGATTTAAACACAAGTCTGAGTGGCAGACACACAAAGTCCTTTCCACACATCACTGCCTTCCCAGGCATCCTTGTCATCTTGTGTGTCCCTAACCCTGCCAACATAACATGTCCCATGGCAAATAGTGGAATGGGCTCTTCAAACTTTGAATATAAAAACACACTAAGCAGTAGGATGGAGGTATAATGCATATACTTTTCTGTTAGAGAAATGGAGTCAGATGAAAAGCTGGAAAAAAACAGCAGCAGCTTCCGTCTTCTCTTCGGGGCAACATGTGTGTTTGTTTTCATGGGCCTGGTTCCTGAGCTCCCATTACGTATCTCAGAATTCATTGGACTCAGATACCATTTTGCTGTGGTGCAAAGATGCTGAACTGCCAAAAGCATGTTACAGGCTGTGCCTCTTTGAAGAACCAGCTTGAACTGATTGTTCTTCAGCTTTTCACATAAATTACAGAACATGAGGCCCACAGCTTTGCCCAAAGTTGTCAACAGGTTTTAATTGTCCCTGCTTTTTCATACACACAGATGGCTTCGTTAAGCTGCTCTGAGCAGACCTCTGCTGTCTCCACCAAGAAAAAATCAGACACAACAAATGGAAATCCATTCTAAGAGAAAAATTATAAAACAAAATTCAAAGTAACTGTTATTTTTTCCAGAAGGTAAGTACTATATAAAGAAAAATAGTAGATGTGACAGTACAGAGATAGAGGCAAGGTAATACAAACCATAATGAAAATGTGGATGTTTAAAGGCAGGTACAGGAACTATTAATTAACTACAAGTATTTGGAAAAGGCAGGAGGTCCTTTTTATTAATGGCATCTATAATGGAACCTCAATTTCAAGTTTCTTTTTCCAGGTTCATTTAGAAAAGCTACAAGTGATTCAGCAATTGTGATTGTAAGTGATACAGTAATCTCTATAATAAGTAATGAGATAAGTGCGTGTTTATGTAAAAAGATGACATTACAACATAGTTTATACTAGAAAAAACTGGGAAGCAAACTAGTTAAGTGTAGTTTATGTACATGAAGAAAACACCACACACTTACTGAAGTCAATGATATGACCTATTTAATGAGATAAGATGACTGACTTTTTTAAGTGAGAAAAGTAGAATATCCAAAAACTTTTAAATCTATTTATAGCAGCAGATCGGCAGGCAGAATTCTATAGTTTCTTGGTCATCCCATGATTTATTTTTGCCTTTTGAAAATGAAAACTGTATCACTTTTATAATTACAAAAATAATGTTTTCTTAGAGTAATCAATTCAGACAATAGAGAGTGATAGGATGAAGAAAATGAAATAATCCAAAAGCCCATTGCTAAGTACTGTTAGCATTTTGACAAATATCCAATCAGACTTCCTCCTATGTGTAGAGGAACATATAGGTAGGTATTGTTGCAGATGGCAAAATTTCATTTTTTATGGCTGAGTAATACTCCATTGTATTCAATATATATATGTACCTCCTCTTCTCTATCCATTCATCTATTGATGGACATCCAAGCTGCCTCCACATCTTGGCTACTGTAAATAATGCTAAAATGAACATATGGATGCACATCTCCCTTTGAAGTAGTGTTTTGGGTCTTTTTTGGATAAATACCCAGAAGTGGGATTACTGGGTCCTTCTTTGTCTCTTGATATAGCCTTTGTTTTAAAGTCTATTTTGTCTGGTATAAGTATTGTTACCCCATTTTTTTTTCCATTTCCATTTCATGAAATATCTTTTTCCATCCCTTTACTTTTAATCTGTGTGATATGAAGTGAGTCTCTTGTAGCCATCATATGTGAAGTTCTTATTTTCTTATCCATTCAACCCCTCTATATCTTTTGATTAGAACATTTAATCCATTTACATCTAAAGTGACAGCTGATAGATATGTAGTCATTCTCATTTTATTATTCATATTTTTAATCTTTTTTAGTTTTTCTTAAAGAAGTCCCTTTAACATTTCTTGTAATAGTGATGTAGTCATGATGAACTCCTTTAGCTTTTTCTTGTCTGAGAAGCTCTTTATCTGTCCTTCGATTCTAAATGATAGCTTTGCTGGGTAGAATAGTCTTGGTTGTAGGTCATTTCTTTTCATCACTTTGAGTATTTTGTGCCAGTCCTTTCTGGCCTGTAAAGTTTCTGTTAAGAAGTCAGCTGACACTCTTATGGGATCTCCCTTGTAGGAAACTAACTGCTATCCTCTTGCTGCTTTAACGATTCTCTCTTTGTCTTTAACCTTTGGCATTTTATTATAATTATGATGTGTCTTGGTGTGGGCCTCTTAGTGTTCATCTTGTTTGGGACTCTTTGTGATTCCTGGGTTGTATGTCTATTTCCTTCACCAGGTTAGAGAAGTTTTCCATCATTATTTCTTCACATAGGTCTTCAATTTTTTTGCTCTCTCTCACCTTTGGTATACCTATGATGTGAATGTTGGTATGCTTGATGTTGTCCCAGAAGCCCTTTAAACTATCCACATTTTTTGGATTATTTTTTCTTTGTGCTGTTCTGATTGGTTTTTCTGCTACTTTCCCTTCCAAATTACTGATTTGACCCTCTGCTTCATCTAATCTACTGTTGATTCCCTCTAATGTATTCTTTATTTCAATTACTGTAGTCTTCATTTCTGACTTTTTTTGTTTTCTATCTCCATTTTTATGTTTCTTCTTTCTTTGTTGAAGTTCTCTCTGAGATCACTGAGCATCCTTATAACCAGTATTTGGGACTCTGCATCTGGTAGATTGCTTGTGTCCTTTTGCCAGCATTTCTCTGTGGGAAAAAGCTGCCCCTCCAGCTTTTTCCCTAAAGACACAATTCAGTTCCTCCCTGCATGTCCATGGCACCTTTCAAGCTGCTGCCCCAGCACTGAACTCAAAACAAGTGAGTCTGTCAGTGAGTAAGTCCATGTGCAGGCTCATTAAGAGGAATTTCTGGGATTCAAGCCACCCTCTGTCTCATTCAGGCCACAATCTCTGTTAGTTTACACAGCCAGAGTTATGGGAACTTCTCGCCCTGGCACTTGAACCCTGGGCTGGGGAGCCTGGTGTGGGGCTAGAACCCTTCAGTCCTCAAGGAAGACCTCTGCAGCAAGATATCCCTCCAAATTTTTAACTGCCACATGTGGGTGTGAGACCAATCTGTTTCACATCTCTGCCCCTCCTAACAGCCTCAAGGTGGCTTCTTCTGTATGTTCTTAGTTATACAACTTCTGTTCAGCTAGACTTCAGGCAATTCTCAGTGATGGTTGTTATGCAGTTTGTTGTAAATTTGATATGGTCATAAAAGGAGATAAGCACAGCATTTACCTACTCCACCATCTTGACCAGAAGTCCCCTTTTCAAACTCCTCAAAGCTGTACACTTTCCTTTATTCTTTGGCTGGTGACCACTTTCCTTTATCCACAAAGTCAGTAAAGCTGTTGATTCTTTTTCTTTGTTTCTTAGGACATGTCTTGCCAATGGATGCACAAAATAAATGAAGATAAAACACAGATGTTCACAGACACAGTTCAAAGCTCTGGTGGCTTGTTGCTGAGATGCTGAGTGCACTTCCTGGGAAAAGAGCCTGGTGGGGCCATTCTCATTGCTCCTGGGTTGTTTGTTGTCTTATTGATTTGAATTTATCAGTCTTCTCTTTGATAGCCTCATTTATTCTTAAGAAGGATTTTTCTATTTAAATTTAAAAATTTTATACCTTTTTCTAATTCTTTTAATTTCCATTTTAAAATATAAATTTTCATCAATCCATAGATTTCTGTATATATATAATATGTAAAATGGGAACTGAATTTTTCCCCAGATTATTATCAAGGTAATCCCAAACCATTACCTCCATAGTTCCCATTTTCTCCTATTATATTTAAATTGTAACTATATCATTTACTAAATTTCTGTATGTATTTGGGTGTGTTTCTGGACTTCCTATTTTGTTTTACTTATGTTTTCTAACCATGTACCAATATCACACTGTGTTTGTTCTTTAGCTTTAGAATTTTTTTTTGATGCCTGATTTCTCTCTCTCTCTCTCTCTCTCTCTCTCTCTCTCTCTCTCTCTCCCTTTCTCCCTCTCTCTCTCTCTCCTACCCATGAAAAGATCATGGTCTTTTCTAGTTTTTGTTTTTGTTTTTTCTTTTTTGAATGAAGGTAAGCAAAAATCAATCCCCATGTGCCAGGGGTGCCACAATCCTAATACAAAGCTTTATCCAAAATCTGCAGGCACATTTATTTGATTGACACAAAATCTTGCTTTGGCTTAGATGCTCTGTTTCCATTTTTTAAGGGAAAAAATACTCAATAACTTAATAAGGCTTCTCTGAATGTCACATTTGCACACCAAGGACAGAACCAAGACTAAATGAGTCACTCACATATGGAGTGTGTTCTATTTAATAATACATTGATCTCCAAATGCACTAAAATTAGTGTGACATGGTTGCCCAATTCAAAATACAGCTCAGTTCCACTTCCTCATCCCAAATACTGCCAGATGTGTCACTCAACAAGAAAACAGCTAAAAGTATCTCATTTGGAAATACTTAAGAAAATAAGCATTATTGATTAGAATTTAACAATTAACTTTGAAAGACACAAAATTTCTTTGATAACTGATGGTCTTAGAAATGTTCATTATTGAATATTCTCATTATATGATTGCCACATTATCTGACAATTTGAATGTAATCTATAATCAACTGCCATGAACTTCCTAGATAGAGAACGAGACTTCCTACTGATTATTAACTGATTTTTCTAAGGTCACACTGAGAGTCCATCAATGAGCTGAGATTAAAAGAAGGAACTACTGCATGATCACAAGCGTGAACTAGCTCACTCATGCTGTTCCAATAAAATGTTGTTCCTGAAGCAGTCTGTTAGCTCTGGGCTCATTTCTAAATAGCTGCTTGTTCATTAGCTGTTTACCTCCTTCATGCACAGTTCTAAGGTGGGCCTGAAACTAGCTGGTTTAAGCCAAATCATTTTTGTCCTACTCTCACTACTAATACAAAATCTGATATGGCAGGAAAAAAGAATTGACATGGTTAAAGACAATAGTCCTACATTCAATATGAAGCCTGCTTCTGAACTCTAAGAACTTAAGCAATTTATTGAAATAAGTATTTTTGACAATGTGGCCCACAGATCAAGTGCAACAGGATCTCCTGGGTGTTTGTTTAAAGTGTGCATGCCTAGATCTCATCTCTAATGTACTGATCTAGAAACTGTTGGGCTGGTCAAGTCATTTTCATGATTTGCAAGCTTCCCAGGATATTTTTATGCATGCAAATTGCTCCAACCTTATTTGCGCATGCATAAAATGTCATGAGCACCTTGTTCACAGGGTAGTTTTAAGGGTTTCAAATAATTACGAGTATACATGCAAAGCTTCTGGCACATAGAAGTGGCTTAATAACATTAGTTGCCTTTCTTTCTCCTTTTTCTCTTCTACTAAGTAATAAGGAAAAATAGAAATAAATACACCATCCTGTTTTAAAATTTTATTTCTTTCTTTGCCAGGAATGCATAAAGCCACTATTCTCTTCTTAGAACTAAATAAATCTTAGTTACCTAAAACTCATGCTCACAATATTTCATAAAAAGCATTTAATTGATGTTATAGATCTAAACTTACCAGATGGCCACATAATTTTGAAATACTGATAGGAAGCAATCCTCTACATGTATGCTGGTTATCAATTTATTACCTCTTGGCTCTAAACTCACTTCATTAACTGCTCTAAAGAAAATGGATATGGACCCCTTAAACAGTTTTCCTCGGCCAGATGGCATGATGTTAAGCTTTGTCAGTAGGGGGCATTGGAGAGACATTACAGGAGGAAAGAATTTTGCATCTTTGTCTGGTGTACTTTCTTGCTCATGTCCTGCAGTGTGCACAGCTTCCCCAACACCTAGCTCCTATAGCATGAGTGGTTTCCTCAGTACCAAGCTCTTGAAATATGGGCAGGTTCTCCAGTACCATATTTCTGCAGTGATCAAAACTTGTCTAGTATACAGCTCTTGCAGTGTAGAAACCAGTAGATTCCTTCAGCACTCCCTTCAGGGTGGGATGCGAACTTCTTTACTCAGCCACAGTGGATTAACAGGAACCAAATTTACCCTTCTACCTTAAAAAATTAAAAAAAAACTTGACAAAAAATGAAATAGCAGTTTTCAGTAACAGGATAATTGGTATCCCAGGACGGTGATCTCTGAGAGAAGGGAGGCAAATAAGGTGAATACTTGGAGTGCATATGCAGGCCACAATGCTGGGAAGGGGAACTCAAACAGAGCCCAGTGGTCTTCCTGACTTGGAGAATAAAGTTCAATATTTGGTGAGGCCAAAGCTGCTAAACTTCTCAGGGCATGATACTAGAGAACAGAGAGCTGAACAGAGAAAGAGAACTTTGAAGATACAGAAAATTCCTCTTAAGTGCTTGATGTGCATACACATGTCTAGAAGCTATCAATACCAGAGGAAAAACCACTGAAAAGGAGCAGGTAGAACAACCCCTAGGACAGAAATTGTTTGTATTCTACCAGCTAGGGTAGAAAGACCTGTGAATAAACACAGCATTACACAGAGTCCTCAGCAGGGAATGACCTCAGTAGTGGAGCAAAGTATAGAGGCCATTCGGACCTGCTGTCTTCACTATAACAAAATACCACAGACTAGATGGCTTAAACAAGAGACATTGATTTCTCATACTTGGAATACATTTATTTTCTCACATGGCAGAGAGGGTGAGAGAGAACACTGGTTTCTTCATCTCCTTATAAGGATACTAATCCCATCATGGAGACCTCCCTTAATGACCTCATCTTAACCTAATTACCACCCAAAGGCCCCACCTCCACATACAACCACACTGGGGGATAAAGCTTCAACCTATGAATTTGGAGGAGACACAAATATTTAGTATGTAGCACCTGCTTAACAAAACTTAAAAGCAAGCCTCTCAAGGACCAAGCAGTTTCCAGGTAAATTAACTGTATTCCAGAACAAAGTCCAAAAGTATTTAAAATAATTCCCCCCCCCAAAAAAAACAGCACCAGAAAACATAAAATTCAAAATGTCAAGCATCCAATGCAAAAACACCAGGCATTCAAAGAAGCAGGAAAATATAGGCCATAATCAGAAGAAAAGCCAATCAATAAGAATAAACCCAGAAATGACAAAGATTGTAGAATTATTATATACAGATGTTAAAATATCTATTATAAGTGTACTCCATATGTTCATGAAGGTAGAGAAAAGCATGAGCATGATAAGGAAAAAAATGTATTAAAAAAAACATAAGCTGAACTTCTAAAGATAAAAAACACACTAAATGAGAATACAAGCAAATTAGACACAGTAGAAAAAAATATTAGTGAACTTAAAGTCATAGCAATGGAAACTACCTATAATGAACATAGAAAGAAAAAAATACATAATAACAATGACAATAAATGAATGAACAGAGCTTCTGTGAGATACAAGACAATATCAAGCAGTCAACCATATAAGTAATTGAAATCCTAGTAGGAGATGAGAGAGATGGTAGAACAAAAAAATGTGAAGAAATAATGACTTAAGTTTTTATAAACATCATAAAATTATAAACCTACATATCCAAAAAGGTCAACAAACCCCAAGAAGAAACATGAAGAAAACCACACTAAGAAACAGCATAATCAAATTGTTAGAAACCATTGCTGAAGGCATAAGCAATAGTCTTTTTCAATGGAGAAAGGATAGTCTTTTCAACACATGATGCTAGAACAATAGGATATCCACATGCAAAAAATGAACCTTAACCTACCTTGCACTATATATAAAAATTGTGGAGTGGATCACAGACCTACATATTAAACTTAAAACAATAAAAATTCTAGAGGAAAACATAAAAGAAAATATATGTGACCTTAGGTTAGTCAGAAATTACTTAGACAAGATACAAAAAGCATGAATCACATTTTTAAGTTGTAAATTAAACTTCATCAATGTTCTACTTTTAACAATGCACTATGAAGAATATTAAAATTCCACCAACAGGAAGGATATATTTGCACATACACTGATAAAGGACCTGTATTCCAAATATATAAATAATTCTCACAACTAAAGAAATAAGAAAATAAAACCTCAGTTTAAAAAGGCAAAAGATTTGATCATACACTTCATCAAAGAGATATACATGACAAATTAGCACATAAAAAGATGCTCAATATTGTTAGTTAGGAAAATGCAGATTAACACTCCACCAGGCACAAAGCAAAAATTACAAGCTTAGGCACAATTCATCTACTAGATGTGTGTATGACATTTATTTATTTAAATTGAAAATGAATGGAAGTAATGTGTAAGCATGTGTATTATTTATTCAGAATGAAATTTTAATTTTCCACAAAGTAAAAACAATACATACTTTTTTTTTTCAAAGATTTTTATTGGGGAATTGGGGGATGGGAACAGTGCTGGGGAATTGGGGGAAGGGGAACAGACAAGTTGGTGTCGTTTTGCTCTTCAGTCTAGTTGTGGAGGACGTTGCTTCACTGGCCCAAGTTGGCACCATCACTGAGCTCTTCCCAGGAGAGGCAGATCAGTTGTCGGCTTCTGGACGGCCGCTCACGGCGGCTGCTGGCCATTCACGCTGGCTGCTGGCTACACACGGTAGCCCATGGCAACCCACTGCAGCAGGGACTGCAGCCTACGCAGTCCCCACTGGCTCATGGCAACCCAGCTCCAGGTTGAGCTGTTGTTCAGCATCTTAGCTGTAGAGGGCAGCATCACTAGCCCTCATATGTGGGATCTGAACCTGGCCCCTCTGGCGTCCCAAGCCAGCCCTTAACCAACGCGCCACTCGGCCGGCCCAATATATACTTATTACATAAATTCAGTATAAAAATCAACAGAAATTCAAAACATAAAACTAAAACAAAATTTGTCATTTAATAAAATAAAAACTAATCTGATTGCTCTTCATCAGCTTCATTGCCATCAAATTCCTAGTTGAAACAATGTTCACAAATCATTGTCACATGTTCTAAGCACAAAAATTGTTTGCAAACTTTACAGAAGTATTTGGAATACCTTTGTCTTTTGTTTCCTACACAAGGTGCATGCCGTTTCCTTTTATTTGAAAAAGTGATGACCTCAGGTTCTTCTGCTTGAACTTTGACAGCAGGTGTAGTAAACTTCTGCAACTTTTGTTGAAGAAGTGAAGGAACTCCCCTATTTTTTGTGGCTCTTTGGTTCATATGTTCAACTATCAATTCCCTACTCAACTGTTTAAAAAATAAACGTCTTTTTTTAACTTCATTTCCATTCTCTAGGTATAGCACTTGTGCATTAATTCCACTTATATTTTATCTTTCCCAATAAAATATTCATCTATTTCATCATTACTACTTTTTTTTAAATTGGGAAATTGGGGAAAGGGAACAGTGTTGGGGAAATGGGGAGTGGGACCAGCCAAGTTGTTCTTCTTCAATCTTAGTTGTGGAGGGCGCCAGTCACCATCCTCGTGGCCTCTAAGCTCAAGGTACTCTGTTACAATCTAAGTTGCAGGTGGGCATAGCCACCATCCCATGCGGGAGTTGAACCAGCAGCCTTGTTGTTAAGGATGCACGCTCTATCCACTGAGCCATCTGGGTGGCAGCTCAGCTCAAGGCGCTGAGTTCAGTCTTAGTTGCAGGCGGGTGTAGCCTACCATTGAACAGGCAATCTTGTTGTTAGGAGCATGTGCTTTCACCAGCTGAGCCATCCTATCACCTGTTGGCAGCTCAGTGGCAGCTCAACATGGGCACAGCGTCACTGGCCCATGTGGGAATCGAACCGGTGGCCCTGTTGCCCAGAGCTTGCTCTTAAGCTAACTCTTGACCAACTGAGCCACTCAGCTGGCCTTGTTACTACTTTCTTGATCATTATCTGAAAGAGAACTTTCTGCTCAGTGTCAGAATTTTGGTCTCGTTCTTCAACTTGATCTTCACCATCTGTGTCACTTTCGTCTTCAAATTCAAGTTCATTTTCATCATTATCAGACTCCATCAATATCTGTAGCAATATCTCAGCATCTTTTGGGTCATCTGGATTATAAAATCTTTGAGGTTGAGCCATTTTAGAAGGTAAAACCTACAAAGGAAAAATATTATCCTAAACAGGCGCAATAAATCTGTCAGATTAATCAGAAAATAAAATACCTAATTACCAAATTTCAATAATAAAACTATACTTCCAATCTCTTTCTGGAATGTCTGAAAGGATAGTACTATACAAAACAATCTGTTGAGAAAATATAAAAAATATCTCAAATAGGCACAACAAATCTGTGAGATTAAAGATGCCACTATGAAATAGGTCTTTACTGTACTAAGTCACAAATATGACTGGTGATAGGTTATAGTAGAGGGAGATGATATAGAAGCGATGCATCATGATATTTAAGTTAACTGTTAGATATTTGAAAATTTGTGTGCAATGAATCTGCGAGATCATTTCGCCCAATGAAGGGTTGAAACTACAAGGAATAATTATAACACCAAAATCAAAAGCTGCAAAATAAAAAATTGATAGATTGGGTATCATCAAAATGAAAAACTTGCCTCAAAGGAAACCATTAAGAAAGTGAAGACAAAGATCCAAGATGACGAAGAGAAAAAACACTATGCCTGCTTCCTTCCATGAACACATTAAAAATTACAACTAAATTATAGAACAATTAACCTGGAGAACCATCTGAAGTATAACTCAGCAGAAGATTTATAACTAAGGATATAAAGAAGTCACATTGAGCCTGGTAAGAGGGGCAAAGACACGAAACAGGTCAGCCCCAAACTTTCATGGTGGTTGAAAATTAGGATGGATATCTCAGCACAGAAGTGACCACAGAGGAGTGAGAGACCCTAGTCCCACACCAGACTCCCCAACCTGGAGTACCAGTGCCAGGAAGAGGAACCTCACATCTGGCTGTGAAAGACAGTTGGGATTCCAGATGTCTGGGTGGGGCGGAAAGCTGTAGGAACCCAGACATCTTCTTAAATGTCTGGCACACAGATTTGCTCACTCTCAGGCACTCACCCTGGGCTCTAGCAGAAGGATGGTGACTCAGGTGCAATCCAAGGCATACAGGGGACAGACTGAGGTGTGTGGCTTAGAGGTGATAGCTGAAGGACAGTTGCCATTTTCCCTGTGTGGGGTCCTTCTCCCATGCACCCAGCAGACAGGTGTCATGTTTCCTGTGTTGAGCCTTCCCCCTCTGGCCAAATCTGAATCTGATTGGTCTGGTGTGCTCTGCTGCTCCACCCTGCTAACTCACTGGGACACCAATCAACCCAACAACTTCACTGCCAGAGGCACTTTCTCAGCCAGCAGCCAGTCCTACCCACACTGTAATCTTTATTGGAAAGCTATCTGAGGTCACAGCCCCAGGTAGACAGTGACTGGTCTCAGTGTGCTAAGGCTTTTGTTGAGTAGCCCCAGGCATAGCACTGGCACCAAACCAGAATCTTCATTAGCCTGGTGACCACAGCTCTTCTCATTCTAGTGACTTCATGAGGCCCTGCCTCACCCAAATTGCATACCACACAAAGTTTTATGAATGGCTGAACCTTAAGAGAGCTGGTAAGTGGCAGAAGGCCTTGAGGGTCCTGGCTTTATGAGGCATTAACCCAGGCTTGGTACTGGTAGCAGCCATCCTGTTTGCAGCATGGCCTCTCCCACATGCCTCAAACTTTAGCACAGGCAGCAAACAACCACAGATCACTCTGTGCTCCTACCAGATAGTCCCCAGCTGGTCACAGGCAGTGGGTGACCTGGGCCTGCACTGGAGCCCCTTGCAAGAGGTCCCAGAACCAACATACTTGGAGGTTGGCTTTAGACCACAGCAGAGCACCACCCAATTAGCCCCACAAGCATCACACAAAAAGAGTGGTCTCAAAAGATACCAGAGCCCACTGCAATGTCTCCCCATCCATGGGGTAAGCCCCCCGACTCCCCACCTCCACCCCTCACACACACAGCAGCCCACAAGCTATGGATGTGGCCAAACCCCATAGCCAATCAACCTGAGGGCCAAACATCCACTGACATGCCGATAGCAATCAGGCTCAACTATAACAGGAGGGCACACACAACCTTCACAAAGGACACTGCTGGAGCACCCAGAGCAGGTGAAAAAGGAAACTATGCCACAGCCCCACAGGGCACCTACTACAAAAGGCCACATGACCAAGACTGGGAGACATACCAGATCTGTCTAATACATAGAAACAAACACAGAGAGGCAGCCAAAATGAGGAAACAAAGAAATGCATTCCAAATGAAAGAACAAGAGAAACTCCAGAAAAAGAACAAAACAAAATGGAGGCAAGTAACCTACCAGATGCAGAGTTCAAAACAATGGTTATAAAGATGTTCAAAAAACTTAGTGAGAACTTCAACAAAGAGATAGCAAGCATAAAAATGGACACAAAAACCATAAAAAAGAACTAGTCATAAGTGAAAAATACAATAACTGAAATGAAGAATGCACTAGAAAAAAATCACCAGCAACCAGATGAAGCAGAAGATCGAATCAGCAACTTGGAAGACAAGGTAGCAGAAAACAGCCAATCAGAACAGCAAAAAGAAATAAGAATCCCCCCAAAGTAGAATAGTTTAGGAGACCTCTGGGAGAATATCAAGCGTAATAATATTTGCATTACAGGGGTACCATAAGGAAAAGAGATAAAGGGATTGAGAACAAATCTGAAGAAATAATGACTAAAAAGTTTCTTAACCTGCAAAAGGAAATAGACATACAAAGCCAGGAAATGCAGAGCCCCAAACAAGATGGACCCAAACAGGCGCACACCAAAACACATTACAATTAAAATGGCAAAAGTTAAAGACAGAGAGAACCCTAAAAGCAGCAAGAGAAAGGCAACTAGTAACTTATAAGGGAGTGCCCATAAGATTGTCAGCTGATTTCTCAACAGAAACTTTGCAGGCCAGAAGGGATTGGTATAAAATATTCAACGAAATGAAAAACAAGGATCTCCCACAAAGGGTACTCTACCCAGCAAGGCTATGATTTAAAATTGAGGGACAGATAAAAAGCTTCCCAAACAAGAAAAAGTTAAGGGAGTTCATCACCAGTATTACAAGGAATTTTAGAGGGACTTCTTTAAGACAGAAAAAAAAATCAAAATTATGAGTAATAAAATGGCAATAGCTACATATCTATTAACAATTACTGTTAATGTAAATGAATGAAATGCTCCAACCAAAAGACATAGGAGGGGGCCAGCCAAGTGTCTCAGTTGGTTAGGAGCTCGCTTAAGAGTGTGAGCTCTGAGCAACAGGGTCACCGGTTTGATTCCTGGCCAAGCTGAGCTACCAACAGGAGGCAGGATGGCTCAGATAAAAAAAAAAAAAAAAAAAAAAACAGACATAGGAGGGCTGAATGGATAAGAAAACAAAATCCTTACATATGCTGCCTAGAAGAGACTCATTTCAGATTGAAAGATGGAATGGAAAAAATTATTTCATGAAAATGGAAATGAATAAATGAATAAATAAATAAATAATAAAAACTGGGTAACAATACTTTTATACCAGATAAAATTGACTTCATGACAAAGATTATAACAAGAGACAGAAAAGACCCAGTAATCCCACTTCTGGGTATTTATCCAAAGAAACTCAAAATGCTACTTTAAGGAGACATGTGCATCCATATGTTCATTGCAGCATTGTTTACAATGGCCAAGATGTGAAAGCAGCCTGCAAGTCCATCGATGACCTTGATGTTTCCTATTTCAGGAGTTATAACTTCACCTTTCATACAATCAGTCTCTACTTGTACCTAGAACTTTCATCCAGAAGGGTCAGGTACAAAACACAAGGGTGTTTTCATAAAATTTACAGAGATCCATATGTCCCCCATGTGGACGGACCACTGTAGAGGGATTCAATGAGAAGTGTACTCAACCAAGTGGTCATTATCTTTATGATCCAGGATCATGGCAATCACACCAGAAAATCCAGGTGGCTGGATAAGAATATATTTGAACCTCCTATGCACCATTTGGCTGGGCTGGGCTGCCGCCCTGAGAAGGTAGCAACCAGTCCAGCTGGAATTGCTGTTAGGGAAGGGGTTGGGGGGCACAGAGTGCCTAGAAATGGTTGGAGTGGCATCCCATATATTTATATAGACGTAATTAATCCCATCCCTTTCATTCGGATCATTACCTAGGAAGCAGCCAAAAGATAATTCCTTGTTGGGAGCCCCTGCATTACAAAGTATATTGGACAAGAGGACATCTACACGATTGACTTAGACAATGTAATCACCAGCTGTGATTGGTCTCCATAATTCATGGCCCCAAAGAACAGTGCCTTTAATCTGACAGTCTACCATTTGCTAAGGGGCAGGCCATCACAACAGCCCAAGAATGAGTAAAATATAATAAAGTTCATCAAGAAACACATTGGCCAGAGCTATGAAAATGGCTTGTGCAGTCCAGAAGTGCAGGAGAATTAACCCACTGGGGATCATCCTTGGACAAGTAGGACATGGGAACAGGTAGACAATTCCCCTTTCTCCTCCTAAATGGACTGTTGGGCAACACAGTTGTATGGCTTCTGAGAGCACAGCCACATGAGACAGAGCACACAGCCACACGTTGCTATGGCCAGATCACTAACACATCTGATTCTCCTTTCTTGCTTGCTCCCACCCCTTGTCCCTTACTCTTGCTATGAGTTTACTCTTCAATAAAGTAGTACCACTAAGGGGAAACCCATGCTAAGGCAATGAGAAAGAATTCCAGTTAGAAGGTTTGTATTTCTTATTATGTTACCCTAGAAAAATCACCATTTTATAGCATGGTGACTAGCAGTATCAGAGAAGGTTATTATGTTGCAATTTTTGTGATAAGCTACTTTTAGGAGGAACAGTAAATTAAAAACAAAATCTCATTGAAAACAATCCAGTCTTCTGTTTGTTAACATTTATATTGCTGAGCTATAAGCACAATCATCTACTTGTTGCCCAAATATCCTAATTGCAGGCAAGGTGGGTAGGAGGAAATAAACAGCCTCCTGAGCGCTGGTCTTGCAAAAGCAAGCCTATAAAGCAATGACAAATGTCGCATTTTGTAACAGAGCAGGGCAATAATTGGATTTAAAACAAACAGAACAAAAGAAAACTGACTGAAAAGCATCTTATTTTTTTAACTTTAAATCAAACCTATCATTCATTAGCACACCATTTCCCACTTCCCATCCAGAAACCAGAAATATTGATGATATACATCATGTAGCAGCATCTAACAAAATCATTTTTGAACCATAAATTTAAATGTGTTCAGAAATTGTGTATTTTATTTGTGTTTTTTGTATGAGAGGGGTGTTTTCCCTTTTTGGAGTAGTTATAATTTAGGTAAATTTTCTAGCACTGACTCTGAACTCAATACATTCATATTTGTCAGCCGCACTATTTCTTTCTAAGGCATCCCAGTAAGAAGTCACAAAAAAATGTTTTTTTCTTCCCCAAGAATCTTAAAAGTAACCTAAGAAAACAAAGATAAAATGACCTACAATGACTCCCAAGGGGAATCTGAGAAACAAAATATTCATGGGGGCTTCTTGATGCGTGGGTTTCTCCTACATTTACACCCCACGTTCAGAACCCAAGGTTGGAGGATACAGGAGCCTGAGCTTTGCTTATACTTCTGAGGAGACAGCTAATGGGATCAGATATCCTCCTTCTCCAACAAGGCACTGCCCACAGCTCAGTGGAACACACTGTCCAGTTCTGCCTAGTTCAACCTTTTCAACTTCTGTTGGGGAGGGCTTGAACTCCATGAAGATTGCCAAACTGTGCCAAAAGTTTTCCACATACCAGCCATGTGACTTAACAGCACTGAAATGTGATCCAAGTCAACATTGGTTGAATGTCAAGGACATGACTGAGTATATTCCATCACTGTTTCCTGGGTTGCAGCCTACATAAGAGGCTTGCCCTTGCAGGGAAAGTGATCAGCTCAAGCGTGCCATGCAGTAGAATATACTCTGTGGACACCCTGGTCAATAAATATTTATTCTGTCTTGATTGAGAGTGCTATGGTTTGAATGTTTATGTCACACACCCAGCCCCAAACTCATATGTTGAACTCTTAACTCCCAATGTGATGGTATTAGGAGGTGGGACCTTTGGAAGGTGATTATATCATGAGGGTGGAGACCTCATGAACAGGATTACTGCTCTTAAGGAAAGAGGTTCCAGAGAGATCCCTTGGCCAATACAGTGAGAAACTTGTGACCCAGAAGGCAGCCCTCACCTGACCATTCCTGGCACCCTGATCTCAGACTGTCAGCCTCCAGAGCTGTGAACAATATATTTCTGCTGCTTATAAAAATACCCAGTCTGTGGTATTTTGTTACAGCAGCCCAAATGGACTAAGATAGAGTATACAATCAGGAAGAAGGAGGAAAAACACATGGATTGTGGAGCCTTCACAATCTAGAGCCTCAGATTGCAAACCAGATCATATATGCACTCTTATGACAATATAAATTTCTTCCTGAAGACCATGGGAGCAGAGAAAAGAGAGAAAAAAGCCAAGAAGGGAATCCTATAGCTGAGAAGAGTGCTGCATAGGTAAGTAGAATGTTAAGTGAATCACACTAGTTCATGGGCCAGTGGCTGAGAAACACAAGCCAAAATTTACTTTTAAGAAAAAGAAAATAGCTTCCATATAGTTTCACTTTTTCTTTAAGTATGACATATAAATTTTCATACTGCTCCTAAAACATTGCCTCATCATGAAAACCAGCTGATGAAACAGATCAAGGAAGAAAGAACATTAATATATCTCAGCATTTTGGTCTTGGAGTGAGACATTATGGACCTTTCGCATTTAGGACAAATTACCTGTTTTCATCTTCCCTTACTGGGTCTTGATCCCAAAGTTCTACAGCCTTTCTGGAAGAGAAAAACCCAGCAACAAAAGCCATTTGACAGAGGGTTGGCTATTTTCAGTGTTATTGTTATGACAACTCTGGCTTCCAAAAGGATTTTTAAGAAAAAAGGCCACCTCCTGGAAATCTACATCAAGTTGTTAAGGCAACAGACTGAAATTAAAATCTAGAAATGTTCACTCCAACGCCCCTTCCCTCCATCCTAATACCTATCTTACATGTTCTCGTTAGTCATGCCAACTAACTGAAATTCATCACTACATCCCTGCCACCTCATCCTTAGGTTTTCAAACATCAATCAAAGAGGAGTGTGGATTTGAAAGGTGGTAGGGTCAATTGCATTCATGCATAAGTTACATTAGTATGTCTGTAGGTTTGTGTGCAGTTCTGGAAACAATCAAATTTCCCCCTAAATTCTGTTTGTTAGATTTAACCACAGAGGTAGCAATCCCTTATCCAGATGAAAAAAAGGTCATCCGAAAGACATCAGTGGCATTTGTTGGATTTCAGCAGGCAAAGGTTGAAGGGAGGACAGACCAAAGGAAAGACAGCACTTACAAAAACCCAGGGGTAGGGAATTACAGAATGCATATAGTTAGGTAGAGCATCCATAGAGTGTATATAGGCAAACAGTGGGAAATATGTCTTAAGAAATAGTGAGGACTTTTGGAAATCTTTAAGGGCCAAGTTTGCGAGCAGGAGGATGAGCTGCGTGCAGTGTGGAGCTTTACAGCCACAGTGAGAAGACACAGGACGAGCTGGAGCTGTCAGGCAGTGGTCCCATCAGTAGTAAAGGGAAAACTGGAATGAAGGAGAGAGCTAGAATCCTGACTGTGAGAATGATAATGGGAGGGCAGAAGGAAGGGAGGATGTCACCACTGGCAGGAGAATTTAGAGTGGCCGGCGCAGCCAATGATTAAATGTGTGTGTGTGTGTGTGTGTGTGTGTGTGTATTTGGGGGGGGGGGGGGGGGGTGGAAGGGAAGCTGGGGAGGAAGGCAGCCTGGGAAGGAAGCATATTGGGAAAAGGAAATTTGGAGGGAAGAGCTGTTCAGGGTGCAAATAATGTGTCCTAGTTTGAGAAGTATCCAGCAGACAGTGAGAAATTCAGATGTGGGACTCTTAAAAGAAATGAGTGCCAGAGATTAAATCTACTGCATTACCCAGTGAGAAGATGCGCCTTCTGACGGCAAGATCACAAAAGAGAAGGGGATTGAGGATGAGGCTCTGTTGGTCTGGTGGTTGCAGGACCTAAGCCCAGTGAGCTGGGGAGAAGGGAGACAACTTATCCAAGACAGCTGCGTGTGGTCCCCTGAAGGCTAATGAGCCCTGCTAAATCCCAAAAGTCAATGGGTGGTTTAGTTAGCTATTTCCCTGTCGCTGGACAGCTGAGCTAAAGTGCAAAGAAAAAAGCCTTGAGTTTCACATACCTTGTGACCCAATTTCTGTCTGGCTGACAGAAGCTCTTCC
Source organism: Hipposideros armiger (assembly GCF_001890085.2). Lineage (NCBI taxonomy): Eukaryota > Metazoa > Chordata > Mammalia > Chiroptera > Hipposideridae > Hipposideros > Hipposideros armiger. The sequence goes on from NW_017731957.1 coordinate 1,005,898, forward strand.
AGCCTCAGATGACAGGTCTGAAAGCAGCTTAGTAGAATGGGTGATGAGTTACATGAATACGCTTTCACATTAATTGAATTCCCCTCAGTTGGGCTTCTGCAAAATGAACTTTTCAAGTGCTACATTTTATTTCACTAATAGGAACTCAGCTGGGTGGAGAAAGACTGTGACTTGAGGGGGAGATTTTCAGCAGCCGTTTCCCCAGAGGGCTGGGGATAGTCTAGGAGGAAGGGATCCAAGGGGCCCTGAGTGTGAAGTTAATGCTTCTGCCAGAGAGCCTCTGCCTCACCTAGGTCCCTGGCTCCCAATTCTGGGCGAATCACCTTGGGAAACCCTTTATTATACAGATGCCTTTGTCCAACCAGAAGAACTGGATTAGAATCTCAGCGAGTGGAGCCCAGGAATCTTATTGTCACCAATGTTACCAGGAATCTCTGGCTTATTTAAGGACCCTTTCTTCAGGAATCACCACTTTGAGGCATTCCATCCATGCTCTATAAGAAATAGCAAGTGATTTTAAACAGTTGCAGGAGAAAGGAATTTTCTTGGCAAAGCCTCCAAGAATGGGAATAAGGGTTTGGGGTGGGGGAGGGGTGGAGGTAAACAAAAAAAATGTTCTAAAAATGTCATTTGTTTTCATTTCACTGTGATATTTATTTGTAATATCAAATCACATAAAAATTTTGCATAAGATCAGTGTCTTTAGCAGAAGAATTTGGATCCAAAATGGCTGAGAAACTTCACAGCCTGAGACGATGCTGCATTTTAGTTATGCAAAACTGATCTTGTCAGTTTTACCAGGGTGCCACCTCTCTGAGCCCAAGTCCTTTCTTGTTTGAGCCTCAGTGCAGAGCACTGGACAATTGCCAACTCTGGTGCCTGAGGTCTCCCTGGAGGGACCCTGGGGCCCCTACATTAATTAAGCAGAACACACAGCATCCGGGTTAGAACCTTAGATTCCCCAGTGATGCCTGACAGAGGAGGGAACCTCCCTCTCCTTCACATGCTCTCCGAAGCCTGGGAAGCCAGGGTGTGCATTTCCCAGGAAATAATAGAGAAGCATCTCGGGAGACCAGCTCAGGAAGCAATTCTTTCTCTTACTTCCAGCAGAGAAGCCAAACATCAAAACCCACAAAGCTGAGAGCCAGCATCCAGGCCCACCCTAAATGGGTTTCTCAGCTATTTTGACTGACAACCCTCTTCTCTTCTAAAAACCTTAAGAGACACAAAGTAAGTAATTTGAGCAGCAAGTAGGAAGATCTAGCCTCAGCTCTTCATCCCCTTTGCATCTGTTTCCTCATCTCTAGATGGGAAGCAGTGATCTCAACCAATTCATGGAGAGGGTTACAGCGGTTCTCAACCTTCCTAATGCCGTGACCCCTTAATACAGTTCCTCGTGTTGTGGTGACTTCCAACCACAAAATTATTTTCGTTGCTACTCTATAACTGTAATTTTGCTACTGTTATGAATCATAATGTAAATATCTTTTTGTTTTCTGATGGTCTTAGGCGACCCCTGTGAAAGGGTCATTCGACCCCCAAAGGGGTCACGACCCACAGGTTGAGAACCGCTGGTTTAGAAGGTCACAAGGGTTCACCGAGTCATGGCAAGGGTCAGAAGCAGGGGCAGGAAACCGAGAGCAGCTGCCATGTAGTAGGCTTCACATGAGAGCAGTGTAAGTACATGGCCTGCTCTGTGTTCTTTCTCATACCTACTAGATGCAGGTGGGGTTGTTTGCTGCTTGTTTCCCGCAAATCCATGAGAACTCGCATGAACCCAAATTATCAATAAAAGATTGGGGAGCTCCAGCTTCTCTCCTTAGCTTAGCATTTAAAAAAAAATTTTGGTTTGTGGCTGCAGCTTCTAACCTTCTCTCGCAGGTAAATGAGCACAGGTTAAATTTATGAGTGTCAGGTGCAAACGGTTGGGATTGCAGTCAGGGGTGCCTTCGCTGTGAGCCCTGGCCCAGTGCCACCTCTGCTCAGGTCTGCACTGCGTCTCCCTGACCCTGCCTGCTGCCTGGTCTCTGATGGCAACGCGCTCCAACCACCGACCACCACCCTGCAGGCTGCTCTGTCTGCACCCAACCAGAAACACCTCTTTCTGTCACAGAGGGAGGCAACGGGGAAAAGCCCTCCTGGCAAATGCCAGGACTCTCAGTACACCTTTCTGGACATCTTTTCTAAGAGACTACAGTTCTTGGCCTCCACAAATGACCTCTTTGGGGCCAACCACAGATTTTTTAACCTCATGACAGTTCCTAGAGGCCCCCTGCCCAATGCTGAGTCCCAAAATTGCTCCAGTGTCCTGCGGCTCTCCCCTTCACCTCGGCATGAATTGGCAATCTCTCTGTGGAATTCTTACAAGTGGAAGATCAGCCTCATTCCCTCAGGTGCCTATTCTTCTTCCATGTTGCCCTCAAATCACCTTTAAAAAAATTTCAACAAATATCAAGGAACAGGCTCTGTGCTAGGGACTGTGATTATTTCTCTGCTCTGCCACACACTTGCTCACCTGGTGTTGAGCGCACTCAGTCAACAAACATGTATGGGGTACCCACTGTGTTTTGGGCACTAAGGATATAATAATGGGCAAGACAGCCATAGCTCCTGCCTTCTATCCAGGGAAAGAGACAGTAAAAATAGAAACAGTAAATACATAGAATGATTGCAAATGTTTAAAGGGCTGAAAAGAAACAAAGGTACTGAGGTAGAGAGTTATTAGGTTTTTGAACAGGTGACATGAAAGCTGAGACTCAGTGATAAGAAAAGGCAAAAGGCAGCAGAAACAGCATGTGCCAAGCACCCGAGGCAGGGAAGACACTGGCCTATTTAAGGAACTGAAGGAAGACCAACCTGGTTGGATTTAAATGAGAGGAGATGAGTGGACTGGTTAAATATTTTAAGAGATGACAGTGAACACTGCATGTGGAAATATATTATGCAGACTCTTGTAGGCCACAGTGGAGAGTTCAAGTTTATTCCACTAATAAAATTTACAGTTAGTCCCAGGAGTTCTAGGAGGCATCTTGAAAATGGCCTTTTGTCAGTTTCTCCTGGCACACCAGAGCTTGTGAGGTGATGTTACATTCCTGCCATTACCACATGTTTTTGAGAGTTACTCTGTGCCAGGCACCCAGAAATGACACTTGGCTCCTATCATTAGTTCCCTCTACATTCAACAATCCACACACACACACACACACACACACACATTGGCTCATGTATGGCTTTTGGGTTCTTTGTTATTCTGAAGTAGAACCACATTACACGCAATATTTTACAACTTACTTTTTTTTTTTCACTTAGGAATATATCATGGACACCTTTACCAGTTGGTAGATAGGATACATTCTTAATGCAATTTTTTTCCTTTTTGTTCAAACTTCTTTAATACAGGTGCCTCAACCATACATTGCCATCAGCCTCAGCCTCTCCCTCCCCCAAATGTACATTGTAGAGAAAACTTGATATGAGATTACAAATGTGACTTTAAAAAGTCATAGCATAAATTTGTTCACTAAACTTTTTTTTTTCCAGTGGAACCAGCATGCACCACAGTTGATCAGTGGCCTCTGTAAGGTCACTCCTGGGCTTCTTTCACACACCTTCCCCAAAGTGATTTCCTTCATGCCATAAAATATGATGAGGTGGCAGGAGGTAGGGGGTGATTCTAGGAGATGTGAAGGATTCCCAGGCACACACTCAGTGAATCCTCTGAGGAGGCAGTTGAATGAGGTAGAAAGAGCACAGGTTTTAGAGCCAGCCATACCTGGGTACAAATTGTGGTTACTCTGCTGACTGGCCTCAGGGAGGTATCTGCACCTCACTGGCTATTTTTCCTCATCTACAAAAAAAAGGGATAGTAGCTCAGTGGAATATATTATTAAGCCTTTAAAAAGAAAGAAATCCTGTCACATGGTACAGCATGATGAACCTTGAGGACATTATGCTAAGTAAAATAAGCCAGCCACAAAAGGACAAATAGTACATGATTTCATTTATATGAGGTAACTAGAGTAGTCAACATCATAAAGACAGAAAGAAGAATGGTGGTTGCCATGGGCTGGGTGGGGAGAAGGAATGGGGAGTTAGTGTGTAATGTGTACAGTTTCAGTTTTGCACAATGAAAAGAGTTGTAGAGATGGATGGTGCTGGTGGTTGCCCAACAATATAAATATAGTTAATATTACTAAACTGTACACTTAAACTGGTTAAGATAGCAACTTTTGTTGTGTGTTTTTTTCACAATTTAAAAAAACAATGAAAAAAAGGGATAATAATACCTACTTTATAAGGTTCATAGGAGAAGAATAAAATCATAAAAAACTTACCACAGTGCAGTTCTTCCTCCTCCTAAACACACACACACACACACACACACACACACACACACACACACACACACACATGGTTCTTCACTCCTTCCGCTCAGCTGTTTCCTCAGCCTCCCTTGCCAGGTTTCTTTATAGCATAGGCACCAACAGTAAGAAATCATGTTCAATGACTTCTGTCCTCATGAGTCTCCTCAGTGCATTCTGGAAGATTCTCCCATCTCCTATCTTTCCTTACGTGAATTTTAATTCCAAGGTATTTCAAGATATCCTTGAAATAATGGTTCTTAACTTGAGAACATCTGTACTTCTATTTCTGGAAACAACTGGTTCCTCTAGTCAGACCCAGAGTTTTGAGAATCCAAATTGACGAAACATTTATGCATGCAATAAATATTTACCAGGCCTCTGCTATGCGTAAGCCTCTCTGCAGTTAAAAAAATAATATCCCTTGTTTTTTTTTCTACCCTGAGCCAGCAGTAGGTTCCTAAATTGTTCAAGACATGTGAAAAAGAGCATTGCCTCATATCCAGATCAGTTGTTGACTGACTGCCCTATTGGAACCACTCTGATTCCCTCACAGCCTCACCAGCCTTCTCTTCCTGCAGGAATGTGCATTGGGACTGGACAGGAAGTGGCCTTTCATGTAATGATTCGATTTGATTTTTTTTCTTTACTCATTTTCCAAACTCCTGTAACCCCTAAGTCAAAAATTAACATATTTCTCCTATGATAAAGTATGTTGAAAAGACTATATTTGCATATGCTCATAAATAAGTTTAGGCTTAGGAAGGAAATCAATAGATAGTTTTCCTGCTAGGAAGTAGATAAAAGTAAGATTTTTTTTAAAGGTATGAATAGATCAATTATTTGCAGAATCCTAAAATTTACACATGGTGGAGCTATTGAATCTGAGCTGTGTATAGTAACATATAATAATGCCTTCTATTTCTATAGCAAATACTTTAAATTTTATAAATTGTTTCCAGGTAGATTAAAACATTTACTTCTTAAAATAAAGAAAGAAGGTATGAATATCCCCTTTTTAGAGAGGAAAAACGGCCTCAAAGAGTTTGAGGTATGTTTAAAGTCACCCAACTAGTACAGGTCAGGGGTGAGTCACTAAAATAGCCATCCTTTGGCTTCAAGTCTTTTCTGCTCTGTTCACCTCATTACTGGGAAAGAGAGAGGTGGATCAGACAAGAGCTATCTAAAGACTCAGGAAATCCAGAGCATGCTGCCTAGATCAGCATGGAATCAGAGTTGAACTAGAAAGGAGAACACAAGCTTCCCTAAAGGCATGGAAAGAAGGATGGGGCCATGAATGAGGAACTCAGGTAACAAGGCATGTAAACCTTTCAAAGCCTCACAATGGAAGCGAAGACTTCATCTTGGGACTAACAACCTGAAAATGTGAAACTAGCTGCTAAACGCTATGTCCCGATGGAAGGCTAGAAGAGCTAACAGAAAGTCTGTGTCCCCAAGTTCAGCATCAGAGGAAACATCCCAAAGGCTTCAGGGAAAGCCCCAAAGACAGGGCTGCCATGTTTCATTAGATTGGAGATTTATTAATACCCTTTTAAGTGCAAATAAGTAAAGAGCTCAAAAAACAAAACAAAAAAAATCAGAGACCCCACAAAATATACATGAGCAAATAAGGTTACAGAGCAAATGAGAAACTTGTTCTAACTCCAAAAAATAAAATTTAACTAAATTCCCTCAGAAGCCACAGAAGTACGCTAAGAAGAATCATGTTCTTTGGGTGGTTGTTGTAGTTGCCACCCAGAGTCACTCTTGAAACACAGAATATTTGTTCTCATGGCACCATCTCACTTCACTGCTAGGACCTGTGGTGCACTGAGTATATGAGTTATACTGCCACCCAAACCCATGCAGGTCCTGTCCTTGGCCATCAAGGAAATGCTGCTGCCATTGCTTCTTCCCACTACTGGGGTGTAAGAGAACGAATTATCTTTCTCTCTCTCTCCACTACATGCCATGCTGGCTGCACTCACAAAGTTTGAGTTCTTTAGTCACATGGTTTTTAATACACACAGACACAAATACACACACTTCCCACAAGACCAGCCTGCCTGTTTCCCTAACTCCATGTCCTCAGATTCTTAGGCACTAAGACCTTTTCTCCTAGCATTCAGTGCTAACCACTTTTTGCCCCAGGATAAATCAATTTCTCTTAGGGAAAACTCCACATTATATAATAGGTTTTATCCTGCTTTAAAAGGTAAATGGACCATTACATCAAAAAGAAGTATCAAAACTGAAAAGATGGAGTATGGCTTGGAGGACAGAATATTAAGAATGAGTTGAATGCATCAAAAAAAAAAAAAAGAATGTCATAAGAATACCAAGACGTGGCTTTTCTTCCCTGAACAATTTAATTGAGAAATACACATGGTTATTCTTTAGAAAGATGGGAAGGAAGGTTAAACAAAGCCTTCAGATATCCCTAGATAAGCTGCACAATGCAGAAAAGTCATCTAAAGATGTAGATTTAAATTCTATTTTTCTTTTTTTAAAATCCCAAGACTCACACCTTCTGAAAGTAAGTTTGAACATATTAACTAAATCTCACTTTCATGCTCCAAGAGAAGTCTGTCCTATGAGACTGTAGGAAAGAGTTGCTTCTCAGGTTGGGCTCCCCAGAAACAGATCCTGAGATGAGAATTTGTGTACAAATGGTGTTTTGTGAAAGGGCTCCTAGAGGAAGCCAGTAGGAGAGGGGGGAGGGGGGGAGGAGAGGAGAGGGGTGGGAAGAGGCCAAGGCAGAAGGCAGCCACAGCCTGAGCCGCAGGGAGCTCAGGAGTATAAAGTGTATTGTGAGAGCCCAGGGCGCGAGGGCTTTCCCCATTCTGTAACCATCTGCCGCTGGATACGTGGTCTAAATCCCTGGCACTTCCTGCTTTCAGGCTGTGCAGGCCAGAAAGGCTCTAGTGACTTAAGGCTGTGGAAAAGGAAAACACCCCAAAATCAGTGGGCACACAACAATGACACAAAAGAAAATAGAAGTGGTCTAAGCAAAGCATTGATATCATCTGCTATAAGAAGCAAAGATTTCCATTAGAGACACTCGGTTTCCTCATATAAAAAATGAGGTACTCAACTGCCCTGCACTCCTGATACCTTATCTATAAAAATGGGGAATGTAAAAATACCTGTTTCATTGGGCTGTTGTAAGGATTAAATAGACAGTTCAGGAAGAACACATAGTAAGCACTAAGAAATATCTGATATTATAATTATTTACAGATAAGCAAGTATAATGGTAATTTTACCTGGGCATTGGTGCTGGTTATTTTGCCAAAAGAAATGTAGTGACCACACATGTTCCAAAAATCTCAGAAATGTCCTTCAGCTCTCAGCAATTTGGAGAATACATCCTGAGTTACCTAGAAATTATAGGTTTCTGTGAAGCAAGAGATGCTCGGACAACATCTATGAGAAATTTAAAAAACACCTTAGAAAACATGAACCCACTTGTTTAGACTGTACACAAACATTTACTTAGATAAAATTCAACCTCAGGTTTGTACAGTGGTTACTGCCCTGTTCATCTCCCAAACACAATTATGAGGAGAGCTTCTAATGCAATTGGCTATGAGCATCAACCTACTATTAGGTTAGCCCACAACAAGCTAAGTAAGGAGCCATGAGAGAGCTGTTTTTATTACATTCTAGTAGCACAACATGTGATTTTTCTCTGGAGAAGTCTTTTGAGAATTAGAGGGAATTAGTCATATTTTCCAAAATGGGGGTTTTAACAGTTGTGAAATTATGAAGAAGACCTGACTCAACAATTCCAACATTGCAATATGTCACCTAGCTGTCTTGTTACTTAAAATTACATGATTTATAAGGCAGTGGCTTTAAAAAGAACCCAACCAAGGCTGGAAAGAAAAAGGAGATATGCAGACAAAGCAAGAGAAAGTATAAAATTGCTGAGCATTTATAGAGCTAAGTTTAACAATTCTGGGCTCATTTAATACATTTCTTTTTTAAATAGCACACTGAAAAGGCATGTTTATCCTCTCAGTGAGTTTTATGTTAGAAATACACTCATTAAACAGTGTGTGTTTTTTAAACCTACAATAGTGAATCTGAACTGGATTTAATATGTAACTAAATACTCAAATGAGTCACTACTTTAGACTCCCTTTTGAAGGGTTAAAAAAGATGAATAGACTTTCCCTGGACAAAGATGATTAAGCCAATTCAACACTACCCTTGTGTTATATTTTTGTAGCCCCTTCATTAGGTTACTCCTCATTAAGTACCCTAAATGAGCTACAAATAATGATCAGATCCTGTCCTTTATATATGAAAATTAGGCCATTAATAAGCTTGTGACTCTTGAGGTGTTTTTCAGGAGTGGTGAAGGGTTTGACTTTTTTCAAGCTCACTCTTTAGGTTTCCCTTGTCCTCAAAAGCATACATTTTCAAGATGGTTGCCAGGGTTAGGAGGGAGCTAAAAGACTCCAAAAGACATGGTTTTAATGAGCTTGGTTTCATTAACATGGTGCGATAATTAGGTAACCTAGCCAAACAATTGCAACACTGGGCAAGTTTGAAGAGCTATAAATAGCTCCATGAAATGTTAAATACAAAGCTAAAAGTGACATTATCCCTTCAAGAACTAAAAGACTCACTGAATAAGATAAGCACAAACACTTATAACCAGAAAAATTTTTTTAGAAAATAAAAGAAAGTGAATGTTATAGTTAAGGAATTATTGCTACTTACAAGTAACTGAATTTCAAAATACATATGTTTTACCCCATCATGATAATATAAATCAAATGTGTTACACATCCCAGGCTTATTCCAGACAATTAGGAAAGAGTATCTAATTCAACCCAAAGAAGATTATTCCAATTTCTTGACTTTAGAAACTACTCACTCTTCATACATTTTCAACAAAACATTTCTTGCAAATTGATCTATAAATTAAATGTAATTCCAATTAAAATTTCAGTAGGATCTAATATGACTTTGACAAATTAATTTAAAAGTTATCTGGGAGAACAAAGCAAGAAAAATTGCACAACTAGGTATTAAGATACCTCAAAGATTAAGTAATTAAAAAGAAAGAAAGATGGTATTGGTATCAGAAAAGACAAAGAGATTAATGAAATAGAATAGGAAGTCCAGAAACCAACCCAAGTAAATGTGGGAATTTGTTTTATTATAGAGATAGCATTATAAATCTGTGGGAAAGGAAGGAATTTTTTAGCAGCCGGTGTTAGGAAAACTGGCTCACAGCATGAAGAAATGTGTTTACCTAATGACATATAAAATATAAATCTAAATTGATTAAAAACATAGACATAGAAATTAAAACTATAAAACATATATAAAAAACCTTTTAAAAATATTTGGACATTAGGATGTATAGAAGGAGTTTTAACACTCCAAAACACCAAGTGAAAAAGATGTTGACTACAACAAAATTAAAGATTTCTGTTCAATGTAGAATACCACAAAGTTAATATTGGGTCGGCGGGAAAGTCATGACATATTTTTCTATGTTTTTCAATGCAAAAATGCGACATGACTTTCCCAACCACCCAATATATAGGTGACAGGTTGGAAGAGGAGATATGCATCCTTTAAAATGAATTGGTCCCGCATGAGATAGTGGGCTATGCCCCCAGAACTAAGATTGAACAGGGCACCTTGAGCTGAGCTGCTGGGAGCTGCCAACAGGTGGCCAGATGGCTAAGTGGTTAGAGCGTGTGCTCCTAGCAACAAGGTTGCCAGCTTGACTCCTGCATGGGATGGTGGGCTGCACCCACAATGCAACTAAGATTGAACACGGCGCCTTGAGCTGAGCAGCCACAAGCTGCCGATGAGTGGCCAGATGGCAACTGGACTTGGAACTGAGCTAGCTGTGCCCTCCACAACTAAGACTGAAGGACAGCAACTTGGCTGTTCCCCTTCCCCAATTCCCCAACACTATTCCCCTTCTCCAGTTCCCCAATAAAATCTATTTTAGAAAAATTAAAATAAAGTAAAAATTAAATAAAATGAATTGGGGGTTAATATAAATAGTTCACAAAGAATGCCTACAAATTAAAAAAATTGTATAAAAATATATAGAAAACTCAATTTTTAAATGTCTAATAGATATAAATAAGTAATTCAGGGAAGGAGGAAACCCAAACAGCTAATAAGTAAATGAAGAAATACTCAACTTTATTTACCAATAATCAGAGATATATACACTAAAACAACTTTATGCCCATTCTGTTGACAAAAATATGGACATTGGTAAATATCAAATGTTAGTGATGATGTTGGCATATTGGAAACTCATGCACTACTGCTCTGAGAGAATACTGCTTATAGCATATTAGATTTTTTGTTTGCATGTATTCACTATCTCTCTACCACTTTCAGAGGTGGGATATATTTCCTCTCCCATAGGGCTTGGCCATATGACTCAGTTTGGTCTCACAGTGGGCTTTCCTGTGAACTTCCCTGTTCCTGGACTTTAAGCTTGGCCAAGTGACTTTTTTTGGTCAATAGTATGTAAAAAGAAGTGACTTGAGCAGAGGCTTGAAATGTGCTTGCTTGCTTGCTTGGGCTTCATTCCTTGTGCTTCTGCGATTGCCATGAAAAGAACATGCACTAGCTAAGTCCATGGGTTCAAGGAGGATGAGAACGGAGCAGACCTGAATCTAACCTGAAGCCTAGAGCTGCTCTAACTGAACTCCCAGGTGACCCACAGATGTACAAGTGATATTAAATTATTGTTGTTTTAAGTCACTGAATTTCGGGACAGTTTGTTTCACAGAACAATTGGGTAACAGCTAATTGATACACTGGTGTAGTGTTTAGTCAATACTTAGTAAATATAAATAGCATGTATACTATACAATAGAAACTGTCACACAGCCTCCTCCACTCTTTCCTTGTAGGCAGAGGATACCTCTTGTATTAGTCAGGGTATATCAGAGAAACACAATCAATAAGATACATGTGTTAGCACAAGGTGGAAAGTTCGCAAACTTAATTGTCTGATGTTACATGCACACATCTGTGTATGTGTGAAGAGAGAGAATAACAGAGAGAGAGAGAGAGAGAGAGAGAGAGAGAGAGAGAGAGAGAGAGAGAGAGAGGAACAGAGAGGTTTATTACAAGAAATTGGCTCACACAATTACAGAGGCTGGGAAGTCCCACAGTTTGCTGTCTACAGGCTAGAGACTCAGAGAGGCAGTAGTGTAGCTCCAGTCTAAGTCCAAAGGCCTGAGAACCAGAGAGCTGATTGTGTAAGTTTCAGTCCAAGGGCAAAATAAAACCAATGTCCCAACTTGAAACCAATCAGGCAGAGAGCAAATTGTCCTTTCCCCAGCCGTTTGTTCTAACCAAGCTTCCAATTGATGAGGCTCACCCACACTGGAGAGTGCAACCTGCTTTACTCAGTCCACAGATTCAAATGTTAATCTTAACCAGAAACACCCTCACAGACACATCTGGAAAAATGGTTAACCAGATATCTTGGTACACTGTGGTACAATCAAGTTGACACAAAAAATGAACTATCACATCTCTCACTCTGGGGGACAAAAATTCCAGACACTTGCTTTTCCAGTTTCTATTGCAACATATATAATTGCTAGTCAATGGGACTTGAGGGGCCATCTACTAAAGGACTTGTGGTAAAAGTTTTCCTCTATAATAAAAGAGATACATGGAAAACTATAACCGTCATTTTCTTCATTGCTGAGATCATATCTGCATGTGATGCCCAGAGCTGCTGCAATCACCCGTGACCACTGGGAAAGTAAAAAGTAACAATAGACTTATGGAAGATGATGGTAGAGAAGAAAAATGGAACATGCCTGGAACCTTGGTTAGATCACTGAGCTGCTAGTGCTTCCTCTAGAACTTTTGTTATACAAGACAATTTAAATTCTTAGCATTTACGTGACTTTTAAGTGGGAATGCTAAAAGCACTAATTGAGCCACTAATTTCAACTCCTAGATATAAATACGCCCATGCATAAGAACAACAGGTATGATGATGCCCATCACAAAATTGTTTTGTGGTAGCAAGTACTTAGAGGTCTCCTAAGTATCCACACTTGAAAATGAACATGTAGACTTCTGGTAAGATGGTGGAATAGACAGACGCTGTGCCGACTGACTCCCAGGATCACACCAAAATTACAAATAATTTATAAGACAGTCAACCTCGGAAGTTTCCTGACCACTAGATGAGCAGAACCTCTAAATGAAGGACTTAAAGAGGAGGCCACATCGAGTCTGGTAAGAGGTGTGGAAACGAGAGAGGGTGAACCCTATGAGGGACACCTCAGCAGTGGGGAGGCTTCTCCAGTTGGGGGCAAGACCTTCCAACCCCACACCACACTCACCAGCCCAGAGTTACTTTGCCAGGAAGAGGAGTTCTATGATAGCTAGAAGTATAAAATAGTGAGGACTCTCTTTGCTCAACTCAGTGACACGGAGGGAAGCTGGAGAACCAGTGGAGCCGGCAAACCAACTAGCTTGCTGGTGAGCACTCACCCAGTTCCCCGTGGAGGGAGTAGCTTTGTGAGTGGGGCCCAGGAGCCTGCAGGAAGGACTGAACTGAGTGCTGTTGACGCAGGAGCTGGAGGTTTTTGGAACCCTTGTTCCCCTGGTGTGGAGCTTGCACACCAGTAGTACACAGGAAGGCACCATTTTTTCAAGGCTGGGCCCCCCCACAGAGGCTCAGGTCTGGGACTGCAGTGGTCTGCTGGAATTGGCACAGGAATGCATGCGGCCTTGAATCCCCACCCTCCACACTATTTGTGCTGCATAGCAAGGGAAACGCCTGGCAGACGCGCTCCAACTCCAACAGACTGCTTATTGAGACCCGGGAGTGCGCGACTCGCCTTAGGTCCCCGATTTCCGCTCTGCGCATGCAGAGTTGCTTGGGTGGTGATTGGCTGTTGGGCTGCTCAGCCTGATCTGTGAGCGGCTGATTGGGACAGGCTGAGACTGGGAGTTTTCCTGGGAGTGTAGGGCCGAGAGCTGTGCGCCTGCATGATTCGGCCGGGGCTTTCCTGGCAAGTTTCTGTGGGCTGGCTGCCAAAGCAGGTGTGCATGCTGCTCTGACTTGGTGGGGGCCACTGACCACATCCTGTGGGGCCTTGGGGACCTGCCCCACCCACCTAGAGCTGTGTTGCCAGGGGCGCCATGAGCACCTGGTCCCTGGCCCCTACCTCCGCAGGCCACAGAGGGTTTTTTACAGCAGACAGCTCACAACTACCTATGAGAACTTTTGGTGGTGAGCACGGTTCCAGAGCACACAGCAACTAATTGTGGGAAGCTCACTTCAAGTCTAGAGGGAGGTTGGCACATGACACACTCAGTCCTTTCCCCCAACAACTGGTGCTGAGTCGCCCAGAGTCTCTTTATTGCTGAGCAAGTGATTTGCAGATTAAAGCGGACAGAGAGCCCCTCCCTTTTTTTTCTTTTTTCTTCTTTTTCTTTTTTTTCCCCCTTTTTTTCTCTTTTTTTCTTTCTAGGTGATCTAATACATCGAAGCAATCAGAGTGACAGCCAGAATGAAGAAAGAAAGAAAGATGTCCGAAGTAAAAGATCAGAAGAAACCTCAAGAAATGGAACTAAATGAAACAGAGGTATCCAACCTTTCAGAGAC
>NW_017731957.1:1021073-1022241 GCF_001890085.2 Hipposideros armiger
TTAAGGAATTCATTACCACCAAGCCAGCATTGCAGGAATTGTTAAAAGGGCTTTTTTAAAACAGAAGAAAGGGGAAAGCAAGCTAACCCAGGAAGATCAGAAATACAAATAACAAAATGGCAATAAATATGCACCTATCAGAATCACTTTAAATGTGAATGGATTAAATGCTCCAATCAAAAGACATAGATTGGCTGAGTGGATAAGAAAACAGGACCCATGCATATGCTGTTTACAAGAGACTCATCTCAGATCAGCTCAAAAGACACACACAGACTGAAAGTAAAGAGATGGAATAAGATATTTCACGCAAATGGAAATGAGAAAAAGGCAGGAGTAGCAATACTTATTTCAGAGAAAATGGACTTTAAAATGAAGACTACAATAAAAGACAAAGAAGGACACTACATAATAATAAAAGGATCGATTCGAGAAAAGAACATAACCCTAGTAAACATCTATTCACCCAACATAGGAGCTCCTAAATATATAACACAGATATTGACAGACATAAAGACAGAGATCAACAGCAACACTATCATAGTAGGGGACTTCAACACCCCGTTGTCACCAATGGACAGATCCTCCAGACAGAAAATCAACACGGAAACAGTGACCTTAAATGACACTTTAGACCAGCTGGATATAATTGATATTTTTAGAGCATTTCACCCCAAAGCAAAAGAATATAAATTCCTCTCAAGGGCACATGGAACATTTTCCAATATAGACTACATGTTAGGACACAAAACCAGTCTCAATAAATTTAAGAAGATTGAAATCATATCAAGCATCTTCTCTGACCACAGTGCTATAAAACTAGAAATCAATTATAAAAACAAACATGGAAAGCACACAAATACATGGAGGCTGAATAACATGCTACTAAACAGCGAGTGGATCAAAACTGAGATCAAGGAAGAAATCAAAAGCTACCTCAAGACAAACGACAATGAAAACACAACAACTCAAAATCTATGGGATGCAGCAAAAGCAGTCCTAAGAGGAAAATTCATAGCAATGCAGGCCTATCTAAGGAAACAAGAACAATCTCATATCAACAGACTATATTTACACCTAAAGGAACTGGAGAAAGAACAGCAAAACAAGCCCAAAGGGAGTACAAGGAAGGAAATAATAAAGACCAGAGCAGAAATAAATGAAATAG
>NW_017731957.1:1025496-1031570 GCF_001890085.2 Hipposideros armiger
CCTCAATTATTCTATATAGAAACAATCCATTAACTATCAGCTCTATAGGATGCAAAGTGTAAGATGGCTGCTAACATGGCTAATACAACCCAGTACTACACTACTGGAGGTATAGAATCCAGAGCCCAAAAGATAATAGTTACACCATGTGGTCTTGGAGCAGCATATAACAGGTAGGAGAGAAAAAACCATTTAAAACACAATTTAAAAAATAGTCCTTTAGCCAAAAACTACTCTGGTCTAAATCAACTCTAAATCACTGCAAGATCCAAAAGAAACTCAAAGGGAACTGCATACTAAGGGATTCTAAAAAGGAAAACACATAACTAAGCCATCATATTCCTTGGCAAACAGAAAAGCTGGTATGACCACACATGGAGCATTGTGTTTGTCCTGACACCATATTTTAAGAGGGACAATGACAAACTAGGATACTTTCAGAATAGGGCAACCTATTCTGGAAACTATTTCGTATGATAAATGATTGAAACAAATAGTGATCTATATTCACCAAAGACAAAAATAAGAAGCTGCCCCAAATAATAGGAGTGGCCAGCATGTAGGTTTAGAACATTAATCAAGTAAAGAGTTATAATCAAGTAAATGCAAATTAAAGCAATAGTGAAATATCATTCCACATTCCAGGGCCTCAGCAAATTGGTTAGACACACATACATATTTCTTTTTCAATGGAAACGTCTAGTATTTCACTGGTAGGAGGGATGGGGAAAGCTTTTCTGGTAGTCAATTGGAAATAAGAATCAAGAGGCTCAAAACTGTATATGCCTTCCCACCGAATGTTTCACATCTAAGAATTTATCTTAGGGAAACAACCAGAAATGTTTTCAAAGACTTTTTTAAATGAATGTTCATCAGAGGATAAATTATGCTTATAAAACAAAAATAAGGGCCATACCTAAATACCCAATTAATTTTTGGGTTTTCTGTGTTACTAATTGTATAGTATTTACAATGTGCCAGTCATATTTTGCTCATAACTTCAACAATCCCCTTAACAGCCCTATTTTATCCCCATTTTATCGGTGAGGAAATTTAAGTGCAAAGATGTTACATTGCTCAAGGTCTCACAGAGAATATGTGGTAGAGCTGAAATCCCAAAATAGTCATCCTAGCCCCTCTACACTCATAACCCACCATGTTGGGTTGGTTAAAACATCATGGCATGTCAAAATATGGAATACCATTGTAAGAAATGAAGTGTAAAAGCAATATGATGAGCTCACTGGTATTAGTTAGCAAAATCTACCTTAACCCTCCTTTCTGGAAAAGGAAGGCCATATTTACCCTTCTTCGGTCTCCTGGCCCCTCTCCCATTCTCCAGTTTTTCAAAGACCTCATCCCAATGCCCTCCCTGCTCCTAGAGGTGGAATTCTTCCAGGCCACTAGAGAAGCTAAGACCTCACTTACTGCATCTGGCCAATTTTTACTCTCCTCTTTCAACTACTATTATTGCACAGGATTGGTGGATACAAGTTACTAGGAAGTATATTTTTGGTTTTACATTCCTCGCAAAAATGTTTTCAAGCAAATTCAAAATTTAGAGGTTGTTCATGGGTTATTTTTTTTCTCTTCATTTTAGAGTAATTAGTGGGAAAAAATTGGATGGTGGATGTAATTACTAAGAGGAAATTTTAAAACAACTTAAGTCAACCTCAAGTACCTTTCAAAAGAAGTCAGTGTTTGCATATTTCCCTCTTCATGGTGGATAGTTCCTTTTTATACTATAGAGACAAATAAGAAACACCTTGGATAACAAAATCCACAACTACAATTGTTGCTCCTTTTGTGTTGGAAAATATCTTGTTTTAACTTTTTGTTCACTGTAAACACAGGCACATGTTTCAAACTCATGCTATTTTTTTCTTCACAAGTTCCCATTAAGAGCTAGATAAAAATATAAATGACCATACGAGTGTATGTGTATGGAGAGTGTTAAAAATCTCTTTACTAATATCAATCAGAGGTAGGAAAAATACATAAGTGGAACTGCTTCAAATAGTGTCAAGAGGTTTGTCATAATAAAGNTGTAATAGATATGTATGATATTGGGGCTGGGGAAGTAGAGCGGTGGATTGGGGAAGGGGAGTTGTCACTTCGAGGGGTAAAAAGTATAACTATTGCACTGTTGTACAGCTGAACCTAATTTTTAAAAGTGTTTATTTCACAATAAAAATAATAATAATAGTAATAAACAATCTTAGAGATATTCATTAAAGTTATAATTGTTTGGGGGAAAAAATGTGTACTTGGAATTAGCTAATTTTTTTAGGGCAATCCCAGTAGTGTGTGTGTGTACGTGCACACTGTCACACCAAACTGGTGTCTCTCTCTGTCTTTCTCTCTGTCTCTCTTTCTCTCTGTTGTATTTCTTTCCTTCTTTCCTTCCATTGATCCTTCCACTCTCATTCCTCCTTAATCCTCCTCTCTCTTCCTCCCTTTCTTTCTCTCTCTTCCCTAACAAAAATGATTTGAGAATCTGAACAAAGACATCCAGAACAAAGACCATGAGTTAAATAGTTCTGTGTATATTCTTCTGTTGGCAAACTTTCCAGGCTTCAAAATCATGGAAGCAGACTGTGATATGCACTGAGGAAAGAAAGACCTGGCAAGTAACTCAATGTTATGGTTCTTGGATGCTGAGCTCAGAAAACCCTATTACTAGCCAGGCTGTTGGAGCCTCTCCTCCCTAAAGAGACAGAAATGGTCAATCAAGGTTCTGGGCTTGGACATTCGAAACTGGGCCCTTGTGACTTGTCAACAATATCAATTTTTTAAAAATATTTTTATTAAAATATAGCTAACATACAATATTATATTAGTTTCAGGTGTACATCATAGTAATTCAACAGTACTCACCTGGCACTATAGAGCTCTTACCACATTATTGATTATATTCCCTCCTATGCTAAAGAAGTGATCAGCATAAGTCCAGCAACCATCTGACACTCTACCATGCTATTAATATTATTGACTATATTTTCTAATTGTATATTACATCCCCAAGACTTGTTTTATATCTGGAACTTTGAACCTCTTATTCATCTTTATCTTGCCCCTTTTTTAATTTTTCAATTAAAGTTGACATGCAATATTACTTTACATTAGTTTTGGGTGTACAGCACAGTGGTTAGACATTTAATAATTTAGGAAGTGATCTTCCTGACTAGTACCCACCTGTCACTGTACATAGTTATGATCATATTATTGATTGTATTCCCTATACTTTACATACCCATGACTATTTTGTAACTACTAGTTTGTGTTTCTTAGTCCCTTCACCTTTTTCACCCTGTCCCCAACCCCCCTCCCATAAAGAAAAAAAAAGTAAAAACTGGAATGTGATATATAACACAGTGCCATTTATGTAAGTAAAGAATGTAAACATGTGAAACAAATTATAAATTACAATTCACATATATTCAAGGGAAAATGTTGAAAACATTACAACGCATGCTTAAGTGGAGGAGGATGTACTTTCAAGTTCATTCATGTGGTTATTAGCAGAATTCAGTTCCTGTGGTCTGTAGGACTGAAGGTTGCAGTTCTTCATTGACTGTTGCCCAGAAGCCTCTTCCAGCAACTTGACATTTGGGTCCCTGAGTAGGGCAGCTCACAGCACGGGAACCTGATGCCTTCAGTGGGAGTGAGTGAGTGAGAGTGTCCAAGACAGAAGCCATTGCCTCACATTTGCTGTATTCTATTTATTAGAAGCAAGACACTATGTCCTGCCCACATTTAAGAGCACAGTATTATACAAAGCAGTGAGCATCAGGAGGTGGGGATTACTGGGGACCATCTTAGAAGTTTCCTACCCCAGCCCTCAATACCATGACCAGTGATGATCATTTACCATGAACTAAAGAGTCTGATTAATTCAACTTTGTATACCCGAGGTCCAAAAAATGAAAGTAAAATCTAGAGGCAAAGAGAAACCCCACAGCGGCTATGACTTTTATATATTTGTAGGTCAAGTGGTGGTTAATTGATATTAAATAACGCCTGACAGAGTGAGTAGTTATTTAGGTCAAAATGCTGGCTTTATTTTTAAATTTAAGTATATTGTGGTGACAGTGGTTAGTAAAGTTACATAGGTTTCAAGTGTACACTTCTGTAATACATCATCTACATACCACATTGTGTGCTGGCTTTAATATATACATTTCAAGATCACAGAAAAAAAATCATAGCTTTATTACATAACATCAATATAAAGAAATAGAAAAAAATGGTGCAGAATAGGACAGCTTCTGTTGAAAACAACAGCTTCAATTCAGATTCAAAGTAAAAAATACTATCTAAATGCTAAAACTTTTCAGGTAATTTTATAATAGGGGAAAATTTTAACATTCCCTCATTTAAAAGGTGGAGAATCAGAGGCCCAGATGGCCAGTGACTTACCTCAGGCACCACTGCCTTTGGTCAAACAACTCCTTATCAGTCAGACCCTCCTGCCAGAGTAAAAATGTGATCGTTACTGGCCCCACATAGCTTCTGGTCTGATGCTAAACAGGCTAGACTTGGCACAACCTTCCTTCCTTTCCCAGGAAATTCACACCAAAGAGTTAACTGCATGAAAATGTTCCATATTTAGCTTCTGTCTCTGCTAACAAGCAAACTTTCAACAACAGCCTCCATTTTTCTTTCCAGAACCAGAGCAAGGCTTCTTTATTTTGTTTCAACACTATTTTCCTAAAGCTCTCTCATCCTTTTCATGCTCCTCATCACAGCATAGGTCCATGAAAAATTAACACCCCTGTTCAGCAGGGAAGCTAGCTGCTTTTAAAATAATGTTCTGGCAAACCCAACACCAAGCAGATACGCCTTAGAAAGGTACAATGTGTTACAGAAGCCTCTCTCTAGAGAGTGTGCATCTCAAACGATGTGGCAATTACATTAGTTTTTCTTTATGCTTCCTTTACCATCTCTTATTTCTTTCTTTCATATGAGAGCACATTTTGGATCTATGAACTTGCAAAATTAGGGTAAGACACTGTAAATATGCAGGAGCCATTCATTGTGCTTTCTTGGATTCATGGCCAATGAGAGAAAGCTGGTGTCTCAAAGTCCATATTCTACCAACAAAAAATGGCATTTGCAGTAGCTGAATAAGACAATTGAATTTTATGGGTAAGACATACCACAGAGCTTAAATCAGTGTCAATTAGAAAAGTATGCACTGGAACAAGTGGACCCAAGAGCTTATCAATGTCATGAAAATTCTGGCCAAAGAACATGACTAGTGCAGGATTTGGTGAAAATTAAAATTGTCTCTTCTTTAAGCTACAATTATAATTTTTTTTAGTTCAATGCATCAGGTTATTTTTATTCAGTTACCAATAACCATTTGGGTTAGTATTTTAATTATGTCATATTGTGAAAGAGTTTCTTTGGGTATAACATGTAAAAGTAACCCAAACTCACTTGGTGAGTTTGATATTATGGCTAAATACGATCACAATTCTCCATCATTATGCCCATCCCTCTTCCCTCTCCCATCTTTTTGACTTAGTTCACTCAGGTTCATACCTGATAGACATCATCTCATAAAATCACAAAACTACCAGGTAGCTCAACAGCTTTACAATAGGAGAGGACATGGTTATAGGAGATTGACACAGGTTGATCACCACTGGAGAAACTTATTCAAGTGAATTAGCTTTTCAGTTCTTTCATGAGTCTCTTTCATACCTCTATACCAGAGCCCACTGGACTCAGCAAGCTATCTGTCTCCTCAGTTGTGCTACATCTCTGCTCCAATAGTCCAGTGAGCTCTTAAAATCTGAGTCCTCAGAGTAAAGTTAGATACTCAGTTTAGTAAATAGCCTTTCACTCTGTTCACAATAACTACCTTCCCACCACCACCCTCTATGTCCCATCACCCAAATCCAACAATAACATTCAAATTTAAGTCAGTTCTTGGTTCTGACATACTCCTCAGAAAGTGTCCTACAGACTCCTCAAAGGTCACAATGCCGCAGACCTTAGAATGGAATAAAATATATGGAATTTGTAAGTCAGCCTCACACATAAACATGTTACCTTCTTTCAAAATA
>NW_017731957.1:1036146-1045832 GCF_001890085.2 Hipposideros armiger
GTGATTGGTGTGCTTCTGGTACCAAATTTCTTTTTTCTAAAGTACATCCTTCAGAAGTTCCAGTCTCTTGAAGCTAAACTCTCTCTAGTCTTGTTTGTCTAAAAATGACATTATTTTGCCCATTTTCAGAAATAATTTTATTAAGACTAGAATGTTAAATAGTTATTTACTCTTGTCATTTTGAAGACTTTTATTTTATTTTATTTTAGTTTACTGTCCTATGGCTTCCATTGTTGCTGGTGAGAATTCTGATGTTAATCATTTTCTGTATTTTTTTCGGTGATCTATCTTTTCTTTCTGTAATCTTTTAAAATCATCTCTTTGTCTTCTTTACTAAAATGTATCAGTGAAATACTACAATGGAATATATTTTACTTACCCTGTTTGTTTTTCATATATTAATGGGATAATAGCTTTTATCATTCTGGAAAAATTTTAGACTCTATCCCTTTCATTTGAACTCTGATTAGGCATACATTTTACCATTCCATTTTATCCTTTCTTATATTTTTCCCTGTCTTGGTTCTATGTGGGTAACATGTTCAGAATCTGTCTTCTAATTCATGAATTCTCTTTTAATTTTTATATAACATGTTGTTAACAACATACATCAAGGTCTAATTTCAAGTATTATATTTTGGAAGTTCTATTTGCTAATTTTTAAATCACTCTGCTCATTGTTGATAGTCTTTTGTTCTTAATTTTGGTGATTCTATTTTTAATTTCTTTAATAGTTTCAATTTTACATTCTGTATCTGAGAAAATTTAATATCTAAAGTAATTTGTCATCTAAATCTGTTGTTTACTTTTGTTAATTCTGATTAGCTATGGCTTGCTTTCATGAGTGCTTATAATTTTTATTTTGAACTCATATGTGGTTGAGCTCAAACCATGGGGGTTTAGAGGGACTTGTAGAGGAATGTTTTCCTCCAGGGATGATTTATGTTTGTTTCCACAAGGTGCCTGGAGGCCCTTAGAAACACTTGTCAGTATCCATGACACCTCCATGCATTCTTAGGTCCTACTGTCACTTTAAGTTGCAAACACAGTTGCAGTTCAGACACTAAAATATTCAGTCTCTGATGACAATCAAAGACTTTTCATTTAATATCAAATCTAGTTTTCTCTGCAGAGGAAAGTCTGGGTATTGTTCCTCTTCTCCTCCCTCCCTGCCCCCTTAGCATTCTCCTCCTACCATTCCTTGCCTTGGCACCCTACCAGGATCAAAACCAAGGTGAAAGGGATTAAGAAAAAGGAGTCATGCAGTAGCAGGGCCATTTTTGTGCCAAATGTATGGTTGGCTGCTTCTTTCTGTCATAGACACTGTTGTGGACACTTGAGAGATTCTCCTGTTGTATTTTTCCAACTGCAACTCCTGAGACATGGCTGAATTGAACTGGCTGTTTTTTCTGTTTGTTTCTTTTTTTCCAACTGAACTGGCTTCTTTCCTCAGCCCTGCTCCTCTAGCCCTTTTCTTTGCACAGACTCTCAGTTGGAGGCTATTATCTCCTCTATCTAGGCCTCTTGGCCAACTTTAAAATGGCTTCAGGCCATCTATCTTTCCCACACATACCACATCTGTCCCACAGAGGAGCATCCTATGACCCCCAAGGGAGGCACAGCCACTTTCCCCAGGTAGCAGCAACTCCCTTTGTTCCACCCTGTCAGCCAGTGTCTCTTTCCCTCCTGATTTTTGCCTGGTAAATATGGGTTGAAAACAAAACTTTGGGTGGCACTGCAATAGGATGTCTCCCTCCCTTTTGCTTGTGGCAGAAGATAGTATACACGAGAAGGCAGTTGGCCTGCATCCCCACAGGAACTTGGACCTTCTGAGCTCCTGCCCGGCATGTGAGGGCTGCCCTCTTGGCTGTTTGCCCATACTCCTGCGGCTTTGTCTTTGGGGTCTCAACAGACAGACAGAGGTGTTTATGTGACTCCTCCTCCTTTAAGTTCCATCCACCCAGCACCCTGAACATGCCGCCTCTTAGCTCAGTTTTCAAGCCTCTTAGCAGCTGTTTTGTGTGGTTTGGTTTCTTGGCCTTTCACTTTTCACATGTACATCTTAGAAATCAAGAAATGCTTTGAAGAGAAATTTCCTGCAGATTCAATTCTCTTTGGTTCTCTTTTTTAGTGTGTTCTTAGCCCATCAAGCCCTGGCAACCTTGAATCCTGAGCTCCAATTTTTTTTTTTTTTTTAACTGAGGCAAGCTATGAGCTGCCACGTTCTGTCTGGGTTCCACATCCCATGACAGGACCTGAATCAGCAAAATGCTCCAAGGCGACAAGAAAAGTTGTAAAGAAAGGACTCACTTCAGTGCATTCCTGTCCTGTCTACATGTTGGCCCTTCGAATCCTGGCAACTTTGATTGCTCTTTGAAACTCTCAGACTATTTTACATTTTATTTTATTCAGCTTTCACAGTTCTTCAGCACCAGGGTTATTCTGATACAAACTACTCCTTCACAGCCAGAAATGGAAATCATCTTCAACTTGTTTTTTCAAGAAATGTACCAGGTGGCATATTTTCTTATTTAATGAGAATGTCTTTCTGTTGGCTTTAAATATGAAAGATAATTTGACAATAGAACAAAATTCTTGGTTAACAAACACCTTTTCCTTAAAATTCTGTAAATGTTTATTATTATTATTATTATTATTATTATTATTATTTTGCATTTAATTTTTCAGAAGAAAATTCTTATGTGAGTCTGATTTTTGTTCTTTTGTAACAGGTGTTAAAATTCCTTAATGTTTCAAGCAAGACACCAAAAAGAGTGATAGCTACAAAGCAATGTCTGCATAGATTTCTGAGTAGGTGGCTGAGAAGGGATTTTACAGCTAGAGAGAGCCCTTGCCACAAACAGAGGATGGTGGACGGGAAGTTGGGATGATTTGTGAGGAGGACATTGGGGTTGTTTTTGGAGGGTGTCGTGAGTCCCAACTTCTGGCTGACCTCTTCTCTCAAGCGTGGGTGGGTGAAGGGAGCTCAGTGGACACTCAGGATCCTTGAGAAGGTTCCCACCTTGAGATAAGGAAATCCTTTTCACATAGCTTTCTATTAATGTTTGTATATTGGCCATGTTTAAAAAGTAGCAAATACCNGGTGAATAAGGTGGATGAGGACACACCGTAATATTTTTATCTGACAAAATTGCCATACTAGAAGCAACATGTGACATGGAGGCTTTTCGTTGTGATCACAAAATATGGTGAATGCTGCTTCTGAGTGTCATCCAAAGGAAAGGCAGGGATCTTCAACACAGGAAGCAGTGGATGGAAACTTAGTAACAGTGTGTGACAAGTTTCAACTTGTTCAGTGCAGTCAGTCAGGTGTGAGCTACAGTTGAAAGAAGGTATGTTCCAAAGTGTGCCATAAATCATGGATCACAAACAATGCATTAACATGACACTGGTAAATGGTTTCCTCCTCCATCATGACAACACTCTATGTCATACATCACTTCTGGTACGGCAACTTCTGTCAAATACAAACATTACGGTGTATCTTCATTCACCTTATTCACTGGATCTGGCACCATGAGACTTCTGGCTCTTCCCCAAAGTCAAAATGACCATGAAAGGTAAACATTTTGAATCAGTTCAGGACATCGAGGTAGCAATGACAATGCAACTAAAGACACTCACAAAAGAGGAACTTCCAGAACAGCTTCTGAAAGTGGCAAGAATGATGGAATAAGTGTGTCTGACTGCGAGGGGGAGTGTTTTGAGGGGTATTAATGGTAATGTGTCTTTTACTGTAATAAATTTTTTTATTTAAACATTCATTGTATATTTTGATCACATCTCATACTGTAATATATACTTGAAAGTTGCTAAGAGAGTAAATGTCAAATGTTCTCACCACCAAAAAGTAAAAATTATAATTATGTGAGGAGATAGAAAGTTTAACTAACCTTATTGTGATAATAATTTTGCAATATATAAATTATTAAATCATCACATTGTACACTTTAAACTTACACAATGTTATATGTCAACTATATCTCAATAAAGCTGGAAAAAATATATACTCTCCTTATAAGAAATACAAAACCTTTCACTTCAATCACCTCGCTCTCGACTTATATGTTATTGCTTTTCATTATTTTAGTTTCATCTACTTTTTTAAAACCCCACAAATAAGACATTACTAATCTTACTGCTTTAAATAGTTCGTGATTGGTGTGCTTCTGGTACCAAATTTCTTTTTTCTAAAGTACATCCTTCAGAAGTTCCAGTCTCTTGAAGCTAAACTCTCTCTAGTCTTGTTTGTCTAAAAATGACATTATTTTGCCCATTTTCAGAAATAATTTTATTAAGACTAGAATGTTAAATAGTTATTTACTCTTGTCATTTTGAAGACTTTTATTTTATTTTATTTTAGTTTACTGTCCTATGGCTTCCATTGTTGCTAGTGAGAATTCTGATGTTAATCATTTTCTGTATTTTTTTCGGTGATCTATCTTTTCTTTCTGTAATCTTTTAAAATCATCTCTTTGTCTTCTTTACTAAAATGTATCAGTGAAATACTACAATGGAATATATTTTACTTACCCTGTTTGTTTTTCATATATTAATGGGATAATAGCTTTTATCATTCTGGAAAAATTTTAGACTCTATCCCTTTCATTTGAACTCTGATTAGGCATACATTATACCATTCCATTTTATCCTTTCTTATATTTTTCCCTGTCTTGGTTCTATGTGGGTAACATGTTCAGAATCTGTCTTCTAATTCATGAATTCTCTTTTAATTTTTATATAACATGTTGTTAACAACATACATCAAGGTCTAATTTCAAGTATTATATTTTGGAAGTTCTATTTGCTAATTTTTAAATCACTCTGCTCATTGTTGATAGTCTTTTGTTCTTAATTTTGGTGATTCTATTTTTAATTTCTTTAATAGTTTCAATTTTACATTCTGTATCTGAGNCCTCCTGTTATAGTTGAGCCTTGATTGCTGTTGATATGTCAGTGGGTAGGGTTGACTTTCAGGCTGACTGGCTGCGGCATTTAGCCACATCCATACCTATCTTATGGCCTGCTGTGTGTGGGCTTACCCCATGGACCAATATTCAACACAGTGGGCTCTGGTGCCTGCTGAGATCGCACTTTGGGTGTGCCACTTGTGGGGCTAACTGGGTGGTGCTCTGTTGTAGTCTGAAGCCAACCTCCAAGTATGTTGGTTCTGGGGCCTCTTGGGAGGGGTTCTGTTGCAGACCTAGGTCAACCACTACCAACTAACTGACCAGGGACTACAAAGCAACCAGTGGTTGATTGCTGCCTTTGTTGGAGCTGGAGGTATGTGGAAGAAGTCACTCTGGCAACCGATGATGGCTGCCACCAGTACAGGTCCTGGGGTAGCTCCACATAAAGTCCAGGACACACTGAGGTCTACTGCCATCTGCTGGGTCCTGTAAGGTTCAGCCCCTGATAAAGCCTCATGCAGGATGTAAGTTGGATGAGGCTGGGTCTCCGAACCACTAGGGTGGGATGAATTGTGGTCACCAAGTTAATGTAGATTCTGGTTTGGTCTCAATGCTGAGCCTGGAGCTACTCAGTAAAGTCTCAGAGCACACTGAGGCCAGCTGTTGCCCACCTGAGGCCCATAGGCCCCTGAGAATTTCCCAAGAAAGAGTTCAATGCAGGTAGGGCTGGCTGTTTATTGAGAAAGAGCCTCAGGCATTGAGCTGGGTTGGGCAGGACCCCAAGGAGTCACCAGGGTGGAGCAAGCAGAATTCACCAGGCCAATGCAGATTCAGATTTGGCCATGTGGGGCAGGGCTTAACAAAGGAAAAATGGCACCTGCCTGCCAGCTGCACAAGAGGAGGATGCTACACAAGGAAAATGGCAACTGTTCCTCCAGTCCTTGCCCTAAAGCCACAGAATTCACTCTTTCCTTGTATGTCTCTGACTCTTCCCATGTCACTGTCCCTCTGCCAGAGCCTGGAGTGAGTGCCTGCAAGTGAGTGAGTTTGTGCATGGGCCCTTTAAGAATATGTCTGGGTTTCCCACAGCTTTCTGTCTCACCGAGATGGTTGGTTTTTCACACCCAGATGTTATAAGGGCTCCTCTTCCCAGAACTGGTACTTGGGGCTGGTGAGCCCAGTGTGGGGCTAGGGTCCCTTGTTCCTCCAGGAGGTTACCTCTGCAGCTGATATATCCTTCCTGATTCTCAACCATCACACGCAGGGTTATGCATTCTAGGTCTTTGCCCAACTTATCCATTTCTAAGTGGCTTCTTCTTTATATTCTTACTTGCAAAACTTCTGTTCAGCTAGACTTCAGATGGTTCTCCAGGTTGATTGTTCTGTAATTTAGTTGCAATTTTAATGTGATCTCAGGAAGAGGCAAGCACAGCATTTATCTAGTTTACCATCTTGGATCCTAATCTGAGCTAGTATCTTTACAAATTGACTTTTCCTATTCTTAATATGGTATAGATCTTAATTTATTTGTCTTAGTTAATAATTTTCAATATAGTTTTATAATTTTCCCCATAATCTTTTCTTAGATTTTACTGGACAACATGTTTTTATTGCTATTATAAATAGTATCATTTTAATGTATTTTCAAACTATTTGCTGCTATCTTTTTAATACTGATCTTATATCTCATTCTTGTCTCTCCCTGTCTCTCTCTCCCTCCCTCTGTTCCTCCTTTTCTACCTCCCTCCCTTCTCTCTCCTTTCCTCTCTCACTTTCCTAAGCCAGCTAGGATCTCCAGAACAATGTTAAATAGAAGTTTATAGCACACAGCATTGTCTTGAACATGATTTTAAAGGGAATAACCTTGCTTTTTATACATTACTGGATTTAACTTATTAGTGTTCATAAGTGACCTCAAACTATCTTTGTTTGGTTTTGGAATTAAAATTATACTAGCCTCATAAAATAAATTATCTTTTTCTACTTTGAGGAAGAAATTCTATAATATTGTAATTATCTCTTCCTTGAGAGACTGGTGAAACCCACCCATAAAACCATCCAAGCCCAGTTTTCTTTGTAGAAAAATTTTAATGACTAATTTTACCTTTTTTCTAATGGTTAAAGGACTGTTCATGAAATCTATTTTTTTCTGTGTCTAGTTTTGGTTAGTTATTCCTAAGAATTTGTCTTTTTATCTGTTTTCTAATAACTGGCATATAATTTTTCATAGGATTTTTACTATTATTATTACTATGTCTTCTACTTGTGCTAACTCTCATCTTAATAAAGAAAGTTCACTGGAGGTTTGTCTATATTATTAGTGTTTTTCAAAGAACCAACATTTGATACTGTTGATTTTCTCTGTGTATTATTGTTTACTCTTTCATTAATTTCTGCTCCTTTCTTCATTTCAATTTTTCATTCCTGCTACTTCCTTGAACTCACTCTGCTTGAGAAAGATTTGTCTATTTCTCCTTGAATTTGTGGGTTTTGCTTTCTATATTTTGTATCCATTTTATCAGTACATATAAATTTAGAATTGTTATGTTCTACTGGTGAACTGAATCTTTTAACATTTCATAGTTAACCTCTAAATCCTTAATAATTTTTGGTTTTTGTTTGATTTAAATATAGGTACTAAGTGGTATTTTGTTTTGTTGCTGTTTGTAGGTTATTTTGTTTTGTTTTGACCTGATTTATGATTTTACTCTTAACCATTCTATGTGTTTAATTTGTAGGTTTATTTTTTTTAAAGATCATAAAGTTGAATTTTGTTTTTTATACAATCTGATTAAGTTCTACCTTTAAATTTGTAAGTTTAGGCCTTTATATTTATTGCAGTTATGACATATTTGGATTTATNTTTTCTTGAATATTTTGGAATCGTTTGAGAAAGATAGGTGTTAATTCTTCTTTGAATGTTTGGTAAAATTCACCTGTAAAACAATCCGATCCAGGACTTTTGTTTGTAGGGAGTTTTTTTTTTTTTTTACTGATTCGATTTCATTAGTAATAATTGGTTGATTCAGGTTTTCTGTTTCTTCTTGATTCAGTCTTGGAAGATTCTATGCTTCTAGAATTTATCTATTTCTTCCAGATTGTCCGATTTGTTGGTATGTAATTATTTGTAATATTTTCTGATAATCCTTTGTATTTCTGTAGTGTCTGTTGTCACTTCTCCTTTTTCATTTCTGATCTTATTTATTTGGGTTTCCCACTTTTTTCCTTCATGAGCCTGGGTAAAAGTTTATCAATTTTGTTTATCTTTTCAAAGAACCAGCTCTTGGTTTCATTGATATTTTGTTTCTTTATACTCTATTTTGCTTATTTCTGCTCTGATCTTTATTTCCTTCCTTGTATTCCCTTTGGGCTTTGTTTGCTGTTTTTTCCCAGTTCCCTTAGGTGTAAAGTTAGGCTGTTTATTTGAAATTTTTCTTGTTTCTTCAGATAGGCCTATATTGCTATGAATTTCCCTCTTAGGACTGCTTTTGCTGTGTCCCACAGATTTGGGGTTATTGTATTTTTACTGTCGTTTGTCTCAAGGTATCTTTTGATTTCTTTTTTATCTCATTGTTGATCCATTCATTATTTGGTAACATGTTATTTAGCCACCATGTGTTTGTATGGTTTTGGTTTTTTTCCTTATAATTGATTCCTAGTTTCATACCATTGTGGTCAGAGAAGACTCTTGATATGATTTGAATCTTCTTAAATTTATTAAGACTTGTTTTGTTGCCTAACATGTGTTCTATCTTGGAAAATGTTCCATGTGCACTTTAAAAGAATATATATTCTACTGCTTTGGGATGAAATGATCTAAAAATATCAATTAAATCCATCTGGTCCAGTGTTTCATTTAAGGCCACTATTTCCTTGTTGATTTTCTGCCTGGAAGATCTGTCCATTGGTGTCAATTGGGTATTAAAGTCCCCTACTATGACTGTATTACTGTTGATTGCTCCCTTTATGTTGGTCAATACTTGCTATATATTATATTTAGGTGCTCTTATGTTGGGTGTATAAATGTTTATAAGGATTATATCCTCTTGTTGGATTGATCCCTTTATCATTTTGTAATGTCCTCTTTGTCTCTTATTATAGCCTTTGTTTTAAAGTCTATTTTGTCTGATATAAGTACTGCTACTCCAACTTTTTTTGTTTTCATTTGCATGAAATATCTTTTCCCATCCCTTTATTTTCAGTCTATGTGTGTCTTTCAGTCTGAAGTGGGTCTCTTGTAGATATATGTATGGGCCTTGTTTTCTTATCCATTCAACTACCCTATGTTTTTTTATTGGGGCATTTAATCCATTTACTTTTAAAATGGTTATTGATAGGTACATAGTTATAGCCATTTTATTATTCATTTTTTTAATCTTCTTTAGTTTGTTTTCCCTCCTCTTATTCTTAAAGAAGTCCTTTTCACATTTCCTGTAATACTGGCTTGGAGCTAATGAATTCCTTTATCTCTTTCTTGTCTGGTAAGCTCTTTAATCTCTCCTTCAATGTTAAATGATAGCCTTGTTGGGTAGTCTTGTTTGTTGGCCCTTGTTTTTCATCACTTTGAATATTTCCTGCCACTCCCTTCTGGCCTGCAAAGTCTCTGTTGAGAAATCAGCTGAAAATCTTATGGGAGCTCCCTTGTAAGTAACTGTCTTTCTCTTGCTGCTTTTAGGATTCTCTCTTTGTCTTTTACCTTTGCCATTTTAATTATAATGTGTCTTAGTGTGGGCCTGCTTGGGTTCATCTTGCTTG
>NW_017731957.1:1047104-1067148 GCF_001890085.2 Hipposideros armiger
GTCCTACTTCCCCCGGAGCTCCTGGAGGGCAGGGATGTGACTATGCCTACGCTCCTTCTCTAGGCTGAGCCGGTTGCGGCTTTCCCCAAATGCCACTAAACTGAAAAGGCCTCTATGCTCGCTCTGCCTTCCACCACTTGCCCCACACCAGGCCCCATTCCATGGAATTCCCAGCCCCAGCTTTCCTTGGGGATTCAAACAAGGCCAAAAGGACAAAGAAGCACAGTGGTGAGAGAAACACGATCCCCCCACCCACCCCCACTCCCAACTCCCAGGTCAGAAATTAGCGCGGTCGGGGGAAGGACCTCCTCTGGTACAGTCCGGTCCTTAATGGCTCCTGCCCCAGAGGCTGCCTTCAGATCGACAGCTAAGAGAATTGCAATGAAAAATTCATCAGCCTCTACTTGTTCACCGCCCAGATCCGCGAGAAGCATGTGACCTCGGCAGCAGCCAGGGGACAATTAAGGCAGCCGCAGCAGCAGAAGGGAGCTGGAGCACGGGGGAGCGGGGGGAGCCTCTGGGCAGTCCTGCTGCGCCCACCTGCCCAGGAGTGCACACGCCGCCGCCCGAGCCACGCAGGGGGGCTGAGCCCATGGGATTGAGAGCCACAGTTATTCTCCAAAATACCAATGGGCTCCCAGCACCCCCTAGAATGTGTAAATAGGCCTGCCCTGGCGACTGCGTCTCCCAGCTAGAACTCCTTCCCTTGCCCCCAGCGTCCACAGCCACCGCGCAACCACAGCGCACCGACCCGGGGTTCGGGGTGGTAGAGTCCTCGTGTGCTGCAGTCCTGGACCTGAGGTGCTGAGATAGGGTGGGGAGCCAGAGCTGGAGACATGGAACAGAGCCGCAGGTTTCCTGAGGCCTCTGCAGCCCCTGTCATCTGGGCACTGAGCAGACAGACGCTGCGTGGGCCCCTGGGGCTCTCCACCTCCATGCCGCACTGCTAGCCTGCCGCTGCGGCTACAGGGAAGCACAACGTGGGGCCTGCTCCCCAAGTCTCTGCATTTTGAAGTCATTTTCCTAAAATTAAATTTTAAATAACCCCCGATGACTTGCCTATGGTCCACGCAGCACCGTGAGATGCTATATTCTGACCTCATTGGGATGCGCAGCATTTTCCCGTTGTTTTGCTTTTGAATCAAATGCGGTGGTTAGTAAAGTTTTAAATTCAGGTCAGGCTTTCCCAGGACCACCATAGCCAGGGAATGTGCTAGATCTTAAGACAACAGCGCCATCTGGTGGTTATAGTCAATACGTGCGGGGAGATGAGCGGAGTGATGTAATGGCTCACATTTGTTCCTCTGAGAAAGGCTCCTCAGCCGGTCCCGCGCTGCCATGCGTTTTATACTTCAGTTTTTCTTGTAAATGAGCCATCCATCGTACAAAGGGTTTTTCCATAGGACGAATGTTATATGTTGTAACTGAAATTTTCCCCTTTGACTGCAACCTATTCTAGAGCTACTGGATTTGAACCTGAAGGGGACATTGAGATCAAAGTCCAACCTCCTTGATTCACAGCAGTGAAGCAGGCTAGTTATGTGACCTTTCCCAGATCCAGCCAAACCGGGACTTGCATCTGTGCCTTCTGATTCCCAACTGCGGAATTGTTTTACATTCCTATGATCTCTTGACAGCAGCGAGCTCTGTCGTTTTCTGAGGCCTGAAGAACAGACTCCTCACTGCCTGAAAAACTTTGGGGACCAGGGGCTCACTCCCTTAGGACTCTCTCTCTCTCATACTCTGATCCTTCTGCAGTGTCTCTCTCCTTTGCCCCTTCCCCTAACCCTGGCTAGCATCTTGAGCTGTTTTCTTGTCTTGCACTTCAACTGGCCAAGACTAACGGGGGAAAGTCATTACACTGGAGATTGGACGAGCGGCAAACGTAGGCTATTGGACTTGAGATGAGCCTTCACTGCAACTCAGTGAGTTCAACATTTGTTGATTCCTGCATTGCAGATACTCCAAATGTTTCTTTCTGATTTTCAGCCCTTGCCCTTACAATACCTCACAGTTTGAGAAACAAATTTTCCTACTTTCCAGAGGTGACGCTTGCCACAGGTGAGCTTCCTCAATGTTGCCTCTTTTCCTATTAAAATGTTTATGTTGTCTCCTAACTTTTCATTGTCTCTTACGTCAGGGGGAAAAAGTCTTTTGTCTTCTCCAAACCAAATTATTGAGCCCAAACAAAACAGGGGGGAAAAATCAAAAGAGAAAATACAGGAAGCTAAAGGAAACTTCAAGAACCTTTCAATAACATTCTCAGAAGAATGCAATAAGATGTTGCTTGCCTGGAAAAAATAAGATGCCTCAAGAAAAGGAATATTCAGAATATAGGAAAGACTACTTGGAATTAAAACATAGGAGTGCAACAATGAAAGATTCAAGGGAAGAGTTAGAGTAAAAATTTAGGGTTGCCCCAGGAATTTAAACAAAAAGGCAAAAACATAGACAATAAAAAAGAAGAAGAAGAAAACTACAGTTAGTGCAAAAGGTAGTGTCAGCGACATAATTTGAGGGGCTTGGTGCCAAATGGGAATGTGGGGGCCCTTGTTTAAAAAGCACTAAGAATTTCAGTATGGCGACAGCAGAGCAGTAGACCACTTGGAGCTGGTGCAGTGCACACAGTTCTCTGGTCCCTCCCTCATTTCTCCTACTTCAGGGAGGAATGATCATAGTTTTCAACAGCAAGATCACTGCCTTTTATGTTGTTTGGGGGTTGGTGGAGGGAGAGGGTGTCATATCAGCCCTACAGATTTCAAGCTTTGCTGTCCAGTACAGTAGCCTTAGCCACACATGGCTACTGAGAAGCAGATGTGGTGAGTCCGATAGAGACGTGCTGTAAGTGTAAAACACACATCAGATTTCAAAGATTTAATATGGAAAAAAAAAGCCAAATATCTCATAGTTACATTACATTGATTACATGTTGCAGTGAAAATGTTTTGGATATATTTGATTAAATATAATATATTGTTATAATTCATTTTACCATTTCTTTTCACTTTGTAAAAATATAGCTGCTGGGAGAAAAATTTAAACATGGCTTCTCTTGTATTTCTATTGGACTGCACTGGTCTAAAGAGATTTATTACTGAGCCGCGCTCACTAACCCAGTTACTTTTGTGTTTTCTTTCTTGCTCTCTTATTACAAGGTT
Organism: Hipposideros armiger; assembly: GCF_001890085.2. NCBI lineage: Eukaryota > Metazoa > Chordata > Mammalia > Chiroptera > Hipposideridae > Hipposideros > Hipposideros armiger. The sequence continues at coordinate 1,050,263 of NW_017731957.1, forward strand.
TCAGGGCAGCATGCCTGGCCGTGGCTGTATTGACCCATTTCCAAAGAAGAAAACAGAAACTACTCTAGGTATTTTAAAATATAGGAGATTTAAAATATGGAATTAGGTTACCAAATTGTTATAAAGATTGAAAGAAAAGAAGGAGAAGGTGGTGTTGCCAGAAGCCCAGGATTGCACTGCTGGCACCTCACAGTAGCCTGCGCTCATGTGAGCCTGCACCAGTCACCTTGCCCTGTTGCTCAGCAGCTCCAAGAGCTCCAAGGCAGAAGCCTACTCACCTGTAACTACTGATGGTGGTATTGGAACTGTGCACAGTGTGTAGGAGCCAACAGTCAGCTTCTGCTACCGTTGGGCTGGAGTTACTGAGAGAAGGCCTGCCAGAAATGTTATCTATCTTTCCACACTAATTTCTGTGAATGCCTCCAATTGGCAGACTTAAGTAGAATTCAGCTGGCAAAGGAGTCTGCAAAAACATGGTTTGCAAGCTTCCAGTCCTGGAGGTGAGAAGGGGAGGAGAGTAGGATGAGGCATGGAGACCTTCTGTAGACTCTCCTCTAGGAGACAAAACTGATAAATGTAATTGAATGTGCTGTGTACTGAGAAGGAAGTCTTTAGCTGACTAAGAGTCAATCATTGATAGTGAAACAGAAAACTAGGAGAGCAATACAAATTTTAAAGTAAGTCAATTATAAACTCCAGGAAAAACAATTACTTGTACTATACAGAAATATAATCACAGTGCACTACTTGGTCCTGCTGTGAAACAATGTTTCTGTGGCCATAATAATATAAATCCTGAATATTACTTTACCAAAAATGATGTATAATTTTATTGGGATGGTGGTGGACAAGTGGGAGAGTGCATGAAAGAAGTGGTGAATTTGAGTTCTAAACCTTCTCCCATGGTAGTAGTTTAACACATAACTTCAGACCTGGGGAGAAAGTAAAGAAATAGCAGTACAAAGTGGAATATCCTCAAAGAAAAAACTGAATAGTTAAAATAAGTGGGAATCTGGGATGGGAAGTGGGGTAATGACACCGCAGTTTGGGATGACAAGTCCCAGCGAATTATATAATTTGCTTTACTTATGTACCTACCTATATTCTTTTGAAAAATAAAATTTAGTAAGAAGTTTTTAATTTCATAAATAAAGAAACCCTTTGCTCCCCTCCCCCCACAAAACTCCTCCACTTCTCAGAGAGCATTCATTGTATATATACATTTATGGTAATGATGAAAAGAAAATGACATTACTGTCACAGTAAAGCAATGCTCGACAGCACTGAGTAGCATGATTTATTCATGGAAGGAAAAGTTGACCAAGCAAGAACTAATTATTATCTTTAGCCAGTATTCTTTACCATAAGTCCATGTAAGTCTAGTTATTCTAATGTGGTTACAAATACTGTTTTGGAAGGGTAATATAGAGCATGTTATTTCAGACTATCAGCCATGCCAAGATTGTTACATAACTTGGAAATCTATGTTAATTCTTTGGAGCTAAATTGTATCTGGACAGAAACATTTACTGCTCACCAAATACCCACTCTCTTCTAGTTACGTAGGGCATGTGACATTTTAGTAAATAGGCTGTGAGTGGAAGTGATTTGTGTTCCTCTAAGCCAGCAGTTCTCAACCTGTGGGTCGCGACCCCTTTGGGGGTCAAACGACCCTTTCACAGGGGTCGCCTAAGACCATCGGAAAACAAAAAGATATTTACGTTACGATTCATAACAGTAGCACAATTACAGTTCTAGAGTAGCAACGAAAATAATTTTATGGTTGGGGGGTCACCACAACATGAGGAACTGTATTAAGGGGTCGCGGCATTAGAAAGGTTGAGAACCGTTGCTCTACACCAAGCATTCAGGAGCCAGTGATCAACTTTCCAGCCTTCTCCATCCCAGCCTTGGAGATTATTGGGGAAATGTCACAAGATGGCGGCAGAATCTTAGGTTTGTCACCATGCGGAGGAAGGTTATGCTCAGTCATCCATCATTCAGTGGCGTTAAGGGGTTAAGAAATAAACTTTTATTGTTTTAAGCCCCTGAGATTTTGACATGCATGTGTTCCTGAAACACTATCCAACTTATCCTGACAAAATATTCTTTTGTATTGTTTCACTTATTGTATAATTTTAATATGTGTTGTCTATGGAACTCACTAGTCTACCATCATAAATCCATCATCAGGTCTACTTAAGCTATAATTTTAATAAGAACAATGGGATTATGCTAAGCCCCACATACCTGCATACACAAGGCTCCTAAAATGTCTTTCTTTAAGGTGGTTGTCGGGGGAGGAAGGTGCAGCAGGTGACCACATAAGAGATCTTTTCTCTGTGTGAACTTAACTCACCTTTGAGGAACCTGGACTCACAACCGAACAGCCATGATGTTCTAGCTAACTGACAGCTCACAAAGGAAAGACTGAGTCCAACACTTCAATCAGTAGATAACATAATTCAAAGCCTGCTGAGTTCAATTATTGAGTGAAATATAGCATGAGACTGCAAATGAATGAGAGGTACATTTATTTTCCCAATACAAGAAAGAAGAACCACCATGGGAAAGCACTGCTAAACATTTCTGTAAAACAGCATCTCTACAAATACACAATACTATGCTTCAGATTTCATGCTTGTTCTGAGGCCCAGGAAGAAAGGAGAGTGGTGAAATCATTCAGTGGAGGCTTCACAGGGATGATGCTTCAAGCTGGGCTTTGTAGGAGGCAAAAACAAGCATTAGTAGAAAGGTGAAAAGAATATACACCAGATGAAAATAGTGGCGCATAAGAAGTGCAGGGTAAGAGCAGATAATGTGCAGAAGACAAGAAGATGCATGGATGGAGTGAAAGTGCCTATGGAGGATAAAAAAGATGACATCGAGGTAGGGAGAAATTAGTGAGGGACCTTGAAGGCCAGTGATGTAAGCCATTTAAGGAGAATTGCCTGAAGAGTTTTATTTAAAATGATCTGGAAAAGAGAGACGTGATAGAGGTAGGGAAAGAAGACAACTAGGGCAGTGTGCAGTGATTCAACTACGAAATTATGAATTGGGATAGTGGTTTAGGGTCTGGAAGAGAAGGGGGAAGTCCAAAAGGAAGACTCAGAAGGACCTGAAAATAGACTGGATGTGGAGTTAAAGAAAAGAGAAGCGATATGACTGATACCGAGTTTTCAAGCTTGGGGAAATGGAAGGATGCCTATTTAGGGTAAATGAGGAGCTTCCAAATCTAACATTTTCCTATAATGCTAAGGAGAAGAATAAATTAGACTGAAGGAAGAGATAGAGAAGAGCAGGAGGAGAGGATAATGACACTAATCTGTTAGCTTTTTGAGGCCAATGATCACATGTTAACTTATATTGGTATCCTCCTTCTGTGTCTAATATAAGAAACAGTACCTGAAACCAACCAAAGAATAATTACTGAGTGAGAAAGTATATTGATTCCAACTGATTTAGCTTTCCTGTAGACTAGGGATGTCAGCATGATCTGTAACCTTCCACTACACACTGCAGGGATTGAGCCCTCTCTACTCAGGAATCATAAAGGATTTCTCATAAGAAACTAACTTTAAGTAGAGAAGGAGCCAGGTTTACAAGTATTGAGCTCGTAATAACACCTGAGGCATCAGAGGGAAGTTGTGATTTAGGATCCATGGTTACATTGTCTCCTGTACAGGTCTGAGTCATGGGCACAGGGTCACAAGACTGAAAGGGCTGCCTCCCTGCCACCACAATGGAGCACAAGTGCAGGCTGCAACCCCAGGGAGTTTTAGGGGCTTGAGTCCTGGGTTGGCCACTATGAAGGCATGAGAAGCTACAGTACCCAGAAGCGCAAGTATGGGTGACAATATACTGGCCACTTGGAAATGCAGTATGGATGCTGCAGCCCTGTCATAGCAGAGTGGAGAGCTCATTTGAAAAATTCCCTGCCACCCTCCCACCCCAGAGCTACTTGATGAGATGGGAAATATTGGAGCGGGCTGAGGTCCAAGCATCAGTAAACTGAGGCCACACCAGACTCTGTCAGGACATAATCAGAGCATTTGCCTCAAATTCATAAGACTGTGAAAAGCAGAACCAAAGCTGGTGTACATTGCAAATGTTTGGAGGTGCATTCCAGACAAGAAGGGCCACTGCTGACCTGGAAAAGGGGGAGAGATTCATCAATAGCCATCCAAAGCTTCTGATCAATAAGATGCATCCCATATGTTGGGGACCAATTTCTTACCATAGTAAAAAGAAATGTGCAAGGAATTGGAAAACAAGTAACTATACCACACAGAAACTATTGTACAGACTTCTACTCCACTCAGAACTTAGCCTCCCAACATTCTTTGCACGTTCTTACCTCTTCCTGCCCCCATTCAATTTACCAATAGAGCCTCCATTTTGTCCAGGGTGGTGATGTGCACAGCTAGTGCTTGCATCCGGTGAAGTGGGAGAAAGTCATGTCACACATTTCTAGAAGAATGCGGAAGTCTCTGGGTGATGCTGCTTTGGGAACTTTCTAAAAGGGGACAGATTCTGCTAGTGTGCACCTTTGTCCTTTGTCTTTCCCCTTCTTCATGAACAAGCTAAGGTGGAGTGGCCACCATCTTGTGAATACAAAGCTGAAACCTATGAAGACTAAAGCCATGTGCCCAGGAGTGCTGAACAAAAAGAAAGAAGGAAATTAGGTCTCCGAAGAGCCATCGAAGAGCCACTCTACCAACCCTGAGTTGCTACCATGAGACGCCAGGTTATAAGAGAAAAATCATACTCCACTTGGGTTAAACCACTGGCTGGGCTTCTGTCACAGGTAGCCAACGCGGTTCCCGACTAATCCTCATTGCCTTTGCCCCTTTGCTCAAGCAGTTACCCATCTGAACTGCTCTGTTCTTCTCCACTGATCCATTCCTTTATATCCCACTGCAGACTCAGCCTCCATCCCTGCCTTCTGTAGACCGTGATCCCTCCCTCAACTCGCTCTGCACTGTTAGCTGGCTGTGTCACATGAGTAGCGTTTCCACTTCCCCATATTTCTAGTTAACTTTTCTTTTGTACATGATGCATCTTCTCAACTACGTTGTAACATTCTGATGGCAGAGACCATGCCTTACCCGCTATTGTTTCTTTTGGATTTCTTTTGTTAACTTCCACCGAATCTTTCCATAGTGGAACCTGGTTCCTATTGAATTTATGGGATCCTGGGTTAGAAAGGCAATTTTATCCTTGTTTTAAGTGGTGTAGAAGGGGAGACAGGAATGGGTATCTTCTTTAAAATTCTTAAAAAATGTAATTCCAAGGGGGTGTGGGTAAAATGGGTGAAGGAGTCAAAAGGTACAGGTTTCCAGTTATAAAATAGATAAGTCATGGGGATGTAATGTACAGCATGGTAAAAAAAATATGTGTATATATATATATATTTTTTTCCTAGAGGACTTTTACATTAAAGTTCATGGGCTATTTGGTCTCAACTTCAAATTTACAGTACACTAATTATGATTTATTCAGCATAATGACACCAGACTCTGGCCCACACACATAGCACCAGACACAGCCACTCCCAAAGCTGTTAGAAAACGCCAGCTGGGGGAGTTCCTTGATTTGAACCCTCCTAACTATTCCTGAGGAAACGTTGAATGACTCATCAGCTGCCTTCTAACACTTCCACCTCTCCATCTAGTGCCAGGTCCATCTGGCTCCCTAGGCCCAAAATAGCTGCTTGAGATGACTGTCCTAGAACATACCAGAATGAATAGACAGAATAGTGAAGCCCCTTAAGAGGCACTCAGATGATTTTCCAGAACAGAAAATGACAGCAGTTCTTTTCTGAACCAGAATCCTTTGTTTGACTCCGTGTAATAAAGGTTCCCTACTCCTCCCCATCGGACCCCACCAGATCCTTTCCAATACATTATTTTTCACTAACAGTAAGTTCTTCCATATGTCTAACAAATGTATTGTTCAAGAACTTCAATTCGTCTCCTCAGATGTCCCTCTCCAAGTTTGAATATATCACCGCGGTGCAATTTGTTGAAGTAGATAGCTTTTTCCATTGTCTATGAAGCAGCACAGTTGCCTTGATTCTAGTTCCCACGCTGCTTCCTGACTGAGGAAAATTATACCAGGGGCCCCAGGGTCTGTAAGTACCCAACCAGCCCAGACAAGGGCTGCAGCGGCTCACACAGACCCATGTACAGAACGCAGCAAGCTCCCCCTCACGACATCTGCTGTGTGCAAAGTAAGCCAAGAAAATATGCACCCCAGCTGCCCACCATTCTACATTTAAATTTGGACTCTAGTGGGGCCTGCATTAAAAAGGCCTGGGTTATTCCTTATCTGCCCCTCCAAACGGTGGCTGAAATTCCAGGAGCCTTGCAAGAAGCTGCAGAACAACTATATAGCCACTAGGAGGTGCCCTTCTAGCATTTGTCTGAGCCTGAGGGTTTTGTCCCTGAAGTTTTCTGGTATATTCCGCGTGGTTTATCAAATTAACTGTTTTCTACATAGCGATGTATTGTAGAAAGCAATAATAATGGGCACATTTCAAGTGCGGAGGAGTTTTAATTGTTTTATTTTCATTTGCTTTTGGAAAGAAACTGAATTTAGCATTGGCCAGCAGTATTGTGCCAGGGTGGGGGTGGGTGGCAAGGCATCCTGCTGCAAACCTTCTGAAGAAAGCCACCAGACTGGCCCTCTAATCACAGAAATGTAGGGAGCGCACAGGGCATTCTCTGTCCTTGAAGGAGCAGGGATCTTTTTAGAACTACAAAAAAACACAATATTTCAGGAGGGAAGAGCCAAATGCCTTCTTTTTTTAATTGAAATTTTTATTGAGATGATTGTAGATTCACATGCCATTATGAGAAATAATGCTAAGCGATCTCATGTATTTTTGGTTCACTTTCCCTCAATGGTAACATTTTTCAAAACTGTAGTATAACGTAAGAGCCATGATAATTGACACAACCCACTGATCTTATTTAGATTTCCTGGATTTTACTTGTACTCTTCTCTGTGTTTTTATTTCTATGCAGTTTTATCAACTGTAGGTTCATGCACCCACCATCACAGGAAACAATGAACGTTTCCACCCCTGCAAGGATCCCTCATGTCTTCCTTTTACAGTCACACCCACTTCTCTCCCAAGCCCTTGGCAACCACTAATCTGTCCTCCATTTCTAAGACTTTGTCATTTCAAAAATATTCTATGAATGGAATAACACAGTATGTAACTTTTCAGGATTGGATTTGTTTTGTCACTCAGCATAATTCCCTGGAGATTCATCCAGGTCACAGTTTGTATACACTACAGAGTGTTTGAAGTCTTTCCAGGCTAACTCAAGATCTGGCTATTAAAACTGCTACAAACATTTGTGTGGCGTTTTTAGCACCGCTGGCTATGGTGTTGAACGTCTTCATGCGCTTACTTTCTAACCGTATACCCTCTTTGATGAAATATCTCTTCATGTTTTATGCTCATTTTCTAACTGGATTTTCTTTTTTGACTGTTGGGTTTTGAGAGTTCGTTATATATGCTGCATACTAATCATTTGTCAGATCTTTGTCAGGTATTTGCTACCTGTAGCTTGTCTTTTCATCCCCTTCTCATGGACTTTCACATAGCAAAAGGTTTTCATTTGATGAGGTCCAATTTATCAGTTTTTCCTTTTATGAATTGTGCTTTTACTATCAAACCTAAAAACTTTTGTCTAGCCCTAGATTTTCTTGCCTTATTCCAGTGGCTAGAACTGCCAGTACTATGAATAAAAGTAGTGAGAACAGGCATCTTTGCTGTCTTTCTGATCTTAGAAGGAAGGCATCCAGTGCGTATGTTTATGATGTGGGCCACAGGGGTTTTTTTGTAGTTGTTTTTTATCCAGTTGCGATTATTCACCTTCATTCCTAACTTGTTCAGAGTTTTTAATTATACAGGGGGTTGGATTTTATCAAATGCTTTTCCTATAGCAATTGATATGATCATATATATATATATGTATATGTATGTTTGGTTTTTTTAGTTGAGCCATCCTGCCACCTGTTGGCAGCTCAAGGGCAGCTCAGCTCAGGCCAGTAATTGAACCAGAGACCCTGTTGCTCAGAGCTCGCACTCTTGAGCGAGCTCTTAACCAACTGAGCCACTCGGCCGGCCTGATCATATGATTTTTTATTATGATACAATAGATTACACTGACTGATTTTCAAATGTTAAGACTGGCATAGCTGGAATAAATCCTACTTGGTCATATGTAATTCCTTTTATACATTGTTAGATTCAGTTTGTTAATATTTTGTTTAGGATTTTTGCATCTAAGCTCATGAAAGATAGTGATCTATAGTTTTCATTCTTTTGTGCTGTCTCTCTAGTTTTGGTAACAAGATAATACTGGCCTCAAAAAGTGAGTTAAGGAGTATTCCTTTCTCTTATGTTTTCTAGAAGAAATTGTGTAGAATTGGTTTTATTCTTTTTCAGTTGTTTTGTAGAATTCTCCAGTGTGTAGGAAAGAGTTAACATTACATACCTGAGGCTGTGATTCTTACAGAGACCTGCTTGTGATTAGCCTTCGGTTGATGTCTGGAGTCTATGGTGGCAAACAGCGCCCTAAAATGATATACCACTTTCCCTAAATGCTAAGAGTGGCTCACTCTACCTAAACTGTTAGTGTGGTGTGGTTTATGCTAAACCACTGCTTTCCTTCCAGGTGCCTGGAATTTCAGAAAATATGGTCAGCCACACAGGCACTAGGTGCCTACATAAGTGACCCTGATAAGAGCCTTGGGCCTCCAGGCTCAGGCAAGCTTCCCTTGTAGACAACACTTGACATGGGTGGTGATAACTCTTTGCTGGAAGAATTAAGAACTGTTCGCCCCCACTGGGAAATGACTCTCGGAAGCTAACACCTGGTTTCCTTGAGACTTTGCCCCGTGTATCTGTCCTTTTGATTTTACTTTATATCCTTTTGCTGTAATAAATCTTAACCATGAGTACAACAATATGTTGAGTCTTACAAGTCCTGCTAGCGAACCACAGAACCTGGGGCAGACTTGAGGAATCCCAGCATAAGCTGTGAAATCATCAGGGCATAAGGATTTCTTTTTTCAGAATAGTTTTAATTGCAAATTCAATTGCTTTAATGGTTATGGTATATTCACATTATCTATTTTATCTTGGTTAAGTTTGACTAGTTTGTTTTTAAGGAAACGATCTATTTCTGCCAAGTTTTCAAATTTATGAGCATAAAGTGTTCAAAGCATTCTCTTGTTATCTTTTCAATGGCTGCAGGATATGTAGTGATAGCCTCGATTTTATTCTTGATGTTGATAATTGATGTCTTCACTATTTTCATTTTTGTCAATTTTGCTAGAGGTGTTTTAATTTCATTGATTTTTTTTTCAGAGAACTAGTTTTTTGTTTCAGAGATTTTCTCTATTATTTTTCTATTCTCCATTTCATTGATTTTTGTTCTTTGTTATTTCTTGTGTTATGCTTGCTTTGGATTTATCTTGTTACTTTATTCTAGTTTTTTATAGCAGGAATGTAGATTATTGATTTGAGATGTTTCCTCATTTCTAATGTAAACACTCAATGCTATAATTTCTCTCTCAGCACTGCTTTAACGGCATCTCACTTTTTTTTTGGTATCTTTTATTATCATTTTCATTCAGTTTTGTGTCTTTAAAATTTTCCTTTGAGAATCCTCTTTGATCTATAGATTATTTAAAAGTGTGCTGTTTAATTTCCATGTGTTTAGAGATTTTCCTTTTGTCATTCTGTTATTGATTTCTAGTTTGATTCCATTTTAGGCAGAGAACACACTCTGTATAATTTCTTTTAATTTTGCTGAGTTTTGTTTTATGGCCAGGACATGATATATCTTGATGAATGTTTTAGGGGAGTTTAAAAATATGTGTGTTCTGCACTTGTTGGATGGAGTGTTCTATATATGTCAATTAGATTCTGTCGATTGGGTGGTGGTGTCCAGATGTTCTATATCCCTGCTGCTTTTCTGTCTAGTAGATCCATCAGTTTCTGAGAAGGTGATGTTTAAGTCTCCAACTATAATTGTGGATTTTTTTATTTCTCCTTTCAGCTTCATCAGTTTTGATTCATGTATTTTGAGGCTCTGTTTATGGTGCTTGCATATTTAGGATCATTATGTCTTCCTGGCAGAGTTATCATTTCATCATTATGTAATATACCTCTTTTTCTCTAGTAATTTTTTTTTGCTCTGAAGTCTATTTTATCATATAATAATTTAGCCACTTCTGATATCTTTATTAATGTTTTTATTATCATACATATTTTTCTTACCATTTACTTTCAACTTATGTCATTGAATTTAAAGTGAGTGTCTTGGAAATACAATATAGGAGATATCATATATATACATACATATATATAGATATACTCTACTCTGCCAAAGTCTTTCTTTTAATTGATGTAGTTAGACCATTTATATTGAAGGTAAATGCTGATATGTCAGTGTTTACATTGCTATTTAATTACTTATTTTCTTTGTTTCTTATTTCTGCTTTGTTTTTTTCCTCATCTACCCATGGGTTATATGAACACCTTTTATGATTCTATCTTTATTTATTTATGGTGTTTCTTAGTGTATCTCTGTCTGGTTTTCATACTGGTTGCTCTGAGTATTGTTCAGATGTAGCATATAACAGTCTACCGCTATCAACATAAACACTTTGAGTGAAATGTAGAAATCTCACTACTATTTAGACCCCTTTACTTTCCTCCTTTGTAAATATATTGTTTTGAGCATAAGATGGATGTTATCATTTTCGTTTCATTTCTCTAACATAATTTATGCAGAGTTCAGGAGTGCCCAACTTCTGACAGTGACTGCAAGTTTGAGGGTCCCTGAGACCACAGTCACTTATTACACCAACTGCAAGTTTGTGGGTCTCCATGACCAAAAGAGTGGTCTCATAAAACACTCAGAACTCAGTAAAAGCTATTATACTCACAGTTACGGTTTATTAAAGGAAAAAGATACAGACAAAAATCAGCCAAAGGAAGGGATACATGGGGTGAAGTCCAGGAGAGTTCCATGTGTGGAGTCCAGTTGTCTCCTCCCAATGGAGTTGTGGACAGTGTTAACTTTTGGCAATGACATGTGGAAGTAGCCACAGAGTATTACCAACCAGGGAGGCTCACCTGAGTCTTAGTGTTCAGAGGTTTCATTGGGATATTGTTATATAAGCTAGATGGCTGCCCTTAGTTCTAAACCCCTCCAGAAGTTGAGCTGATGTCAAGTGGCCCAAAGTCCCCACTATGAGTAGACTGTCTGATGTAACCCAAGGTTCCCAGGTAAACAAAGACACACTTATCAGGTAAGACATTCCAGGAGGTTAGAGATTACCTCCCAGGAGCCAAGTGCAAAGGCCAGACCTCTCTTTAGGTAAGGTTAATTCTTTACTACACAATTTTCAAAGCTCATGAGGAAAAGAATAGTCTACTATATATACCTGTGTTTCTGTTCTTTGCATTGTTCTCCCTTCCTGATTACTCATGATTTTATTTTTTTAATGATTTCTGTTTGAAGATTTCCTTTAGCCAATCTTTAAGGGGAGGTCCAATAGCAACACATTCTTTTAGTTTTCCTTTGTCTCGGAATGTCTTTATTTTTTCTTCATTTCTGAAGAATAGTTTCACCAGATAAAGAATTTGTAGTTGACAGTCCTTTTCATTCGGCACTTGAAAAATATTTTGCCACTTTTTTCTGGCCTCCAAGGTTTCCAAAGAGAAATCCACTCTCATTTGAATTGGTGTTCCCCTACAGATAATCTATTGTTTATCTTTGGCTGCTTTCAAGATTTTTTAGATTTCAACGGTTTAATGATGTCGTGACTTGGTATGTATTTCATTTGGCTTATCCTTTTGGGCTTTTCTCATGTTTGTTGATCTGTTATTTTGTGTTCTTTGTTATTTGGGGAGTTTTCAGTCATTAATTCTTCGAATTCTCTTCTGTCCTCTCTTTCTCTTCTTCTCAGACCCTGTGATATGTGATGTGTTGAATCTTTTTGTTGTCCCACAGTCCCTGAGGCTCTGCTCATTTGCTTTTAGTCTATTTTCCTCTCTATTGTTTGTATTGGGTGAATTCTATTGTTCTGTCCTCAAGTTCATTGATTCTATCTTCTGTTGGGGAGCAGTGTTTCCCTTGGCTGCTCGGTTTTAGGACTCACTGTGGCCAGTGGTATTGGGCACACTGAATGTAGACAGGGGGACTCTCCTTTGATGTAGGGGTGGAATTAGCTTCCCTGGGCTGCCTCCCATTGCTAAGCTGAGAGGGGAGTGGGAAATACCAGATCTGGGTGGCCTTCTGTGGTTGAGAGTTGTAAGATGCCCCGCCCATATGTGTTCCTTCAGTCCCAGGATTCCTAACATATTTGTCTTCTTTTTTCTTTCAAGATTTTCCTTGCTTGTCTCTTGCATCATTTTCTTAGTTTATAGTTGTGCTTCAGAAGAAGTGCACAGAGAAAAAGGGATTCAACCCCTTGACATCCTCCCTTGGAAGCCTACAGAGGGCTAAGCAGGGATGCCCAGAGACCAGAATGAGGTTCTATAGGTCAGAGGTGTCACTATAATTGTGCTTATGTAGGAGACTGTGCCCATAATTGGAAGAAATCTCATTCGGTAGAAAACAGATTTAGAAGTGACCTAACAGCCAAATAGCACAGAGTGGCCTATGGGCTCCTGGGATAGATCCATGGATCAAGAGAACAGTGGGGAAAACCCAGTTGAATGGGAGAGGAGAGGCATCACATTTACAGAGTTATGAACTTCAATAACTGTTATACTACTTCACCATTTACAAATAGAGAAACTGAGACTCAAGGAGGTCCGTTAACAACCTCTCAGTGGCAGATCTGGGTTTTAAAGAAGGTTTTCCTGTCTGTAGAATGCATGCCTCTTCTACTGCACCTCCCTACCTCTTATGAATGGGCCCAGACTTTTGTCTTTGAGGTTAGGAGAACACATGTCCTAGAAACAGAGCTAAATTTGCCTTGCTTCTCACTTTCAGTATTCTCTCCTTTGTTGAGGCTTGGCAGCACTGAAGCATCTGGGCTAAAACCCAGGAAGGTATTGACCAAAGACTCCAAGCCTGAGAAAACCCTAAACTTTTTTTAAACAGCAGAGATGAGGCAACCTACCTGCTCAGTATTTGCCAGGGGCCCCTCCTCTCATTCTGCCCATTGCAACCTCATTTCTTTAGAGGCACGTACTGGACCCAGTCTGGGCATAGCGTGGGATTCTCCTCACTCCCCCACCTGCCAGTCTTTCCCACGCTTAGTGAGGATTCCTCACCTTTGGTGCAAGCAAATACAGGTAAATAAGTGTGGTTGGAAATGGAATAAAGCTAGGTGGGTGGTGCTGCTATGAACATATGGCTAGATTAGCATAAATACCACCTCGTGGGGAGGAAGGAGGAGTCTGATCCCACACCATCATTTGTTTTGCGCCTCACAGTTAAACACTGAAAAAGGCTGAGATGCAATGAAGCAAATTTTCCTCTATCCTCATCTCCACTAAGCACAAAGTGAGACATTTATTAGAACTGAATTAAACTTTTTTTACATTTCTTTCACCCTATAGGGAAAATATTGTGTATAGCTGGTGCACCCTGTAATAATTGCTATAATTAACCGGTTGAAGGTCTTTGCAATTCAAAATGCAATAGACAGGAGCTCTGGCTGCTCCTAGGTTTTGCAGCCTTTGGCTTCAGAACAAAGACTGCAGTTTCGAGAGGTGATGACACAGCATAAAACCCAAGGGCCACCTTTTATCAGCTCCTCTGTTACATCTTTATCTACAATGTCCTGTGGATGTCAACTTTTGGGGAAATTTTATATTTTAAAAATCAACTCTCCCAAGTTTGGCTATAATTCTTTTATGGAAATGAAAGATAAAAAACACATTTCTTTTTCATTGGTCTCATTTGTCTAATAAATGCCTTAGGGACTCACAACTCAATCAATCCTTCCAATCTCCTGAAATTAAATTATCTTTCTTTTGTGAGCTAGACAAAAATGATTTAAGTAGGGGGAATAATTTGGCTATCTTAGTGTTATTGACTGAATGGCATTATCATCATCAGGGTTTTTCCATCTTGTTTTATTTATTTCACAAACACCCTGGGATTGCTGGAAAAAAAAATTATTTCCCTAAAAACTATGTTTATAGAGGACGCTCCCATTTACCCTTTGGAGTAAAAGTGTAAACTTGAGGCCAGTGGACTTCCTCACATAAAAAATAGATTTGGTCTTCTCCAAATCAGAACATTCATAATAAATTTAAAGCATTCTTACATAAGAAAAGATAAAAACATAAATTATAATTACAGAAGAAACAGAAAATGTCTTGCTCCTTTGATAAAAAATAGTTTTTCTTGGTATATTTCATTTGTGTGTTTGTTTTACAAATATTTGTTAAACTATCATTATGTACGAAACTCAAAGTCAGGCTCTGTGGGTAGAAAGATGAATAACACAGAGGCTTGTAACTCATGCATTTTATAGATGGAGAAGTGCACACATAAATAGATAATGTAGATATAGCGCATAAACACTATAGTTGAGAACTAGAACTGGTCTCTAAGTGGCCAGAAGTTGAAAATGAGAGCAAACCTAGATGACATATTGGGTTGTAGGAAAAGTCATGATGTATTTTTCTATGTTTTTCATTGCAAAAATGCGTCATGACTTTTCCGACAACCCAATATATTCTAAAGCAGGAAGTCTCTGATGATGGAAATATTTGGTTTCTGCACTAATATAATAGCCACTAGCTGCATGTGGCTATTAAGTGTGAGAAATTTTTTTTATTAAAATGTATTGGGGTGACAATGGTTAGTAAAATTACATAGGTTTCAACTGTACAATTCTGTGATACATCATCTATATATTGCATTGTGTGTTCAACACCCAGAGTCAATTCTCCTTCCATCGTTATATATGTGACCCCCCTTACCCTCTGGGTAACCACTAAACTGTTGTCTGTGTCTATGAGTTTTTGTTTCTTCATTTGTTTGTCTTTTTCCTTTGTTGCCTTCAGTTTTATATCCCACATATGAGTGAAGTCATATGGCTCTTGACTTTTCCTGACTTATTTCACTTAGCATGATAATCTCAAGATCCATCCATATTGTCTCAAATGGAAGTATTTCATCTTTTTTTAATGGCAGAATAGTGTTCCATTGTGCATATGTACTACACTTTCTTTATCCAATCATTTGTTGAAGGACACTTTCATTGTTTCCATGTCTTGGCCACTGTAAATAATGCTGCAATGAACACCAGAGTACATGTATCTTTATGGCTAAGTGTTTTCAGATTTTTGGAGTAGATACCCCAAAGAGGAATTGCTGGGTCACATGGTAATTCTATTCTTAATTTTTTGAAGAACGTTTTCCATAGTGGCTGCACCAATCTGAATTCCCACTGACAGTGTATTAAGGTTCCTTTTTCTCCACAGCTTCTCCAACACTTATTGTCTTGTTGATGATAGTCATTCTAACTGGCGTGAGATGATATCTCATTGTGGTTTTGATTTGCATTTCCCTAATAGCTAGTGAAGTTGAGCATTTTTCCAAATATCTGTTGGCCATTTGTATGTCTTGTTGGGAGAAGTTTCTGTTCATGTCCTCTGCCCATTTTTTAATTGGATTGCTTGTCTTTTTGTTGTTGAGTGGTATGAGTTCCTTATAAATTTTGGATATCAGCCCCTTATTGGAGGCATTGTTTGTAAATATCTTCTCCCATTCGATTGATTGCCTCTTTGTTTTGTTGATGGTTTCTTTTGCTGTACAGAAGTTTTTTAGCTTAATATAGTCTCACTCATTTATTTTTGCTTTTACTTCCCTTGCCTTTGAAGTCAAATTCATAAAATCCTCTTTGAACCCAAGGTACATAAGTTTAGTACTTGTGCTTTCTTCTATGCAGTTTATTGTTTCAGATCTTATGTTTAGGTCCTTGATCCATTTTGAGTTAATTTTGGTACGTGGTGACAGATAGCAGTCTAGTATCATTCTTTTGCACATGGCTTTCCAATTCTCCCAGTACCATTTATTGAAGAGGATTTCTTTTCTCCATTGTATGTTTTTGGCTCCTTTGTAAAAAATTATCTGTTCATGTTTCCATGGGTTTATTTCTGGGTTTTCAATTCTATTCCATTGGTCTGTGTGTCTGATTTTCTGCCAATACCATGCTGTTTAGGCTTTCAAACTTTTAGTCTGCATCAGAACCACCTAAAGACCGTGTCAGTTCTGATTTAGTAGTTCTGAGGTGGGGCTCAGGAATTTGAATCTTTACAAGCCCAGGTGACTCTGATGCTGCTAGTCCATGGATCTTACTCTGAGAAGCACTGTTTTAAAAGATCCAAGTCCCTGGAAGTTACCACAGGGTTAACATCTGCCCTTTTCCATGTGGACTATGAAACAAATGAAGTCAGCTCCAGGGCCCTCACTTCCATGGCTCCTTGGGAGATCTAGGAGGGTCTTCAGCACTGTGTTCACATAGGTGATCATTTGTAAAATTTGTAAAACTCAGGATTGGTTAAGACCATTGCCTTCCACTGTACAAACTCTCTGTCGTATTTCTTTTTCTGGTGGGTGATGTTGGAGAGTCTAATGGCATTTGGGGGATGATACAAAGGGAAGATTGATTTGGCTTGCATTTAGTTGGCTAAGTGGGGTTTATTTTTGTGGTTCCCAGAGTTACTGCAGCTTGTTTTGGTATAAGAATTGCATCACGGGGGCCGGCCGAGTGGCACGATGGTTAAGAACAGGCTTGGGACGCCAGAGGGCCCCGGTTCGGATCCCACATATGAGGGCCAGTGACACTGCCCTCCACAGCTAAGATGCTGAACAACAGCTCAACCT
>NW_017731957.1:1068118-1111486 GCF_001890085.2 Hipposideros armiger
AAAAAAAAAAAAAAAAAAAAAAAAAAAAAGTAAGTTGTAGCAATTTTTTTTCTTAATATTAAACCAAAAGTAGTAATTCATTAAGAGGAAGTGATACATGTTGAGTGCAAGTAAAAAATGGGCTCCTTGTGTTGTTCAATATGCCAATTAATTAAAAGGAGTAAGTTCCATAGCAAAATGGGTAAAGATTGAACTTTTTTTGATTTGGCACAAACCACTGATAGCAACAACAATAACCTAAGACCCATAAGAAGCCAGGAAATGAGGGCCTCAGTAACAAATGGTTTGAGTGTTGCCAACTCAAAAATTTAAAAAAAAAATTTCAGTGTACAAAAAAAGTTGAAAAGTCCTTAAGTTTTACAGTTATTGTAAGAAAGAAACTCAATAGGTGTTTTCCCAAATTTGACAATAACCCTAAAAATGTATGAAAACTGGGAAGCTAAATAATCACTTTTTGTAAACTATCAATAATTTCTAAAAAAACCCCAAAAACTTCAATCAACAATACTAGAGGAAAGAATGAATTATCTTCCTAGACTCTTTATAGGAGAATACTACAAAATTGCCCTCTGAAGAGAGTGAAGTAAAAACAAACAAACAAACAATAAAACAAAAAAACTAGGAGAAACAAGCACTTAAAGAGGATAATCAGATAGTTAATTAAAATGTTATTTTTATGGATTTTGTGATGTTTGTGGTGTCAGAATTTTAAATTTATGATTTAAAATGTAATGACATATTATTTTTCTGATCTTTTTTTTCACAGTTTTTTTTTTCTTCAAGAGGACCCATAAATTGTGAAAGCTTTAGGCTCCACAAAAACTGAATTTGCCCCTGCCCTTCTCTAAGTACTTATGAAGTGAATTGAAATAATGCTCCTGGAAACAAATGGACTTAGGAAATATTTTCTTCACAGTGCTTAGCACAGAGTAGTTGCTTAATAAAAACTTGCTGAAGAGTAAATGCAGAGTAAAGCCCATGCGCCATAATGGCCAGCAATTATTTAAGATAGAACATGCATGGGGAGGAGGGCTAGGGGTCAGGTCAGGCGGAACCTTCTTTTACACACCCCAGTTTGAGGCTCAGTAACCCAGATGTATTGGCCCTGTGAAGAACACTCCGCTAGATTCTGAAGGTCTAAAGGTGTATATGACAGTGCCTCGAGGAGCTGTATGTAAGTCCAGAGGAGGCAACAGAACCTATATAAAATAGTGTCATTGCAGTGGTCAGGGAACAGAGGAGAGAGATGACTAGGGACCAATGTAGTTGGGACAAGTTCATGGGAAAGTTGCTCTAAAGCAAAGGAAAGAAAGAGTGGGGGAAAAGTGGGATGGGCAAGGGGTGAAGGAGGGAGCCCACATTGCCTGCTTGAAAGGGGACAGAAGGCAAACCACGTGGTGTAAGTAAGGAGGTCAAACAGAGTCCTGAATGGAAAGCTTGGAGCTACCTTGGGAAAATCAACTATAAAGGCCAAGAGTATCACACCAAGGAGCTTGGCACGATTCTATTGGTAGAAAAGAACGTGCAAATTGTTCTGTGCATGGGAGATGAGTGTCCATTGGGGTTCAGAACACCTTGTCCAGTGGCACAGAGGACGGCTCGCCAAACAGGGAGACCAGGCCGTAGGCTACTGCACTGGCTCAGGAGAGAGGGAACACAGGTCAGGGCTGAGGAGGTGGGAAAAGCAAACGAGGGATGGTGCTGAGACACAATGCAAAAGAGAGGGGGTTGGGGCTTTGTTTTCTTTTAACATTTATTGAATGCCTAGTACACAGTAAATGCTTTTTCACTGACCGCTTAGTTTAATCTTCAAACTAACCAGGAAAAAGGGAGGCCATCTTCCCCATGACACACGTAAGAAAAGAGGGGCTCAGCGAAGTGAAGATACTGCCAGGCAGGCAGGATTCAGGCCTGTTACCCCAGGAACACATTTACTCCTCTTTCAAGGCACCACGCTGCCCCGCCGGGAGAGCGACAGGTGGAGTAGGGAACCGCTTCTCAGTGCACAGCGTGAAAATTGAGGATGAGTGAGTGAGTGGAAACAGAAAGGCCTGCCCAAGACCTGGGTGGGGGTGTGGGGGGTGAGAGGAGTGCACAGTTTAAACGTTTAATCTTTTATAGGAAACAATTTCTAATTAAACAGCTGGAGGACAGTTCATTGTCTTGTTCTCCCAGCCTGACAAGTATGCTGAGTCCTGGGACTGACAGAATCACTCCGCAGCTGTCCCTGACATTTTAAAATCTGTTTCCAGTATGAACTAAATAGAGTTTTCAGTCGCGGATATGAAAGCTATTGCAAAATGGTTTTAGAAAGCAGTTTATTTCAGCTTTTCCTTCTTTTTGCAACTGACCTTCTAAGTAAAAACAGCAATACAAACAGGCCTCCCTGTCTGCAGTGAGGTAAAGTCTAGGAGATAAGATTCAGGGCCATCCAAAGTTCCCTGGCATCCTATCTGACCCCGAAAGGGGTTCTCTCTGCCTCTCTACCTCAAGGGCTAGCTCTAGGCCATGATCACACTCGGGGTTAAGCTAATAAAATGTGATAACAATACTGCTTCCACTTATGTGTTCTCCATTTCCTCCAACTGTCTGAAGCTCAGTCCTTGGAGGAAATTCATCTCACTAGGGTATGCTCAGGAAAGATGTACTTCTCCTGTTCAATAAAGAAGGAAATATTTAAGTGTTTCCACAATTGGCATTTTAACAAAGACATGTTGATTGATTTAAATATTTCCTGACAAGTTAGTTTTAACATCTTAACATTAATCTTCCAAAGACAACTCACTACAGCTGCAAAACATCCCCCTCTTACAAAAATCAAAAAGCTGATCACTTTAAAATCTCCCTTTGCTATAGGAAGTGTGAAAATTAAAGAAACACAAAAAAATGGTGATACTACAACAAGAAGCTGATTTTAAGTGTAGGCATTCTTTAAGGTTTGAGGAAATGATATTAAAAGTGAAAGTAGCAATCTCTACTTGCGCCAACTCGTTGAACGTGATTTTTAAATTTTCTGTTTAAGTTGCACAAGTGCAATGTGATCTTTGTAAAAGATGCAAATGGCATAGAAATATAATTCAAAATACCCCTTCCTTTACAGTCTCTCACTGATTATTAGACCATTGTGAAAGTTACATATAAAATATTCAGCATAAAATTAATAATCCATATTCCAGGAATAATGTAAAGAAGTTAGATTGTGCTATATGGGGTCACCCATTGCTCTGTGCCACTATCAAATGGCCCTGGTGTCATCATCTCAGCTTAAAAGCCCTTTCTGAGGTGGTGAGCAGTGGTTCTGAAATCCTGCCCACAAACAGGAGGAGGTGCTCAAAACACTTTTACCAGGCCCAAGCAAAGGACGAGAAATAAAAGTAATGTAAATATCAGTGCGAGATTACCAACTGTCTTGAGTATAAAGAACGCTGTTTTAATATGAGAATGTGTCTTTCTTTCCGCTTTTTTATTGTAAAATATTCTTTCTTTAAAAACAATTATAGCAATAGTAGATGATAATTTGCAATTTCTTTTCTTATGCCATTTATTGTAAAACGAAAAGTAACACTAGCTCAGCTTATTTTTAAAACCATTTTAAACATCTTTAAGTGTACAATTAAGTGGCATTAATTATATTCACAATGTTGTGCAACCATCGCCACCATTTTCAGAATTTTTTAGCACCCAAACAGATATTCTGTAACCATTAAACAGTAGTTCCCTATTTCTCCCTCCCCTGGACCCTGGTAACTTCCATTCTACTTTCTGTCTCTATGAATTTGCCTATTCTAGGAGCCTCATATAAGTGAAGCCATACATTTGTCCTTTGTGTGTGGCTTATTCACTTAGAATAATGTTTTCAAGGTTCATCCGTGTTGTAACATGTGTCAAAATTACATTCCTGTTTTAAAGCTGAATAATATTCTATTCTACGTATGTACCAATTCATCTATCCACTCATTTGGTAATGGACATTTGGATTGCTTCTACCTTTGGCTATGGTGCATAATGCTGCTGTGAGCACTGATGTACATATATCTGTTTGAGTCCCTGTTTTCCATTTAAGTGCTAATGTAGCTAATGGCTAGCCTGTTGGAGAGCACAGCTCTAGAGCAAAACATAACATAAACATAAATCAAGGAGGGAGAGCTAAAAAGCTGACAGAGGAGATAAAATGGAATACGAAAGAAATACTATATTAACCCAGAAGAATGCAAGAAAGAAAAAGAATAGGTAGAACAGACAGCATATCTGGGTATGGCAAATAAATCTCTCATCACCTCTAGCTGGAATAGGGCACAGGAAAGGTGAGCAAGAGGCTCAAGGAATGCAGAGTTTTAGTCCAAACCCACTTAGACAGGAGGCCTGGTTTTTCTGATCCTGCTTGTATTTCTTTATCATATAGCTCATCTGTTTACTGGAGAAACAGAGTGCTGTAGTTAAAAAAATGGACTTGGATATTAAGCCCAGATCTGGGTCTCAGCTCTACCATTATGCAAACTTGGACAAAGTACTTAATTGCTCTAAACTTAAGTTTGTTCATCTGTATAGTGGGTATTATATAATACTTACCTTAAATCCATGTAAAATGCAGTGCCTCTCATCTTGGAAACCCTTAAAAAATGATCATCATCATCATCATTTAGTCAATTGACTCTAAGGACCATGAACTATGAGTTAGACACCATTCATGGCAGCCAGGATTCAAGAGTGAATGGCAAAGTCCTTTTCTTCAACATGGAAGTCAGACACATGTTATCTGACTAATAATTAAAGTGGCTATTATGAGGCTCAAGTAGGAAAGTAGAGAGAAGCAATAGAGTAAAAATGTAAAAGTTGCTATGTCAATGTTCATATTACGATGTGTAATCTTTTTTCTTGGTCAAACACAGTAACCAAGGAACCTGGAAAAATCATGCCTATAGTTCTGATTCAGTCATTCTTCCTGAAAATTTGTAAGCTTTCTTCTATCAGTGAATGGAAATAAATTATTCTCATTTAACTTAAAAAAGCAGTTTCTACTTATTCATAAAGAAGCTCAAATCTTCTGCATCTTACTCAATATTGTTAGTATTGATATTTTTCTTCACCAGCATTGTTTTATAAAGTATTGTGCTCATTTACATGTATGACCCAGCCCCTAATTTACAGAACAAGAGTTATTCCTTATTAAGGATTACCAGGTTTTTCATGCGAAATATACAGCAAGCCCTTTCCGTACACAATCAATCTAGTTTTGTTTTCAAACCTGAAACATAGGGTTTAGCAAGCTTTGTTTTACAGGTGAGACTCTGACTTGCCAAGGTCACACAGCAGTCAGTGGGGGGCTAGAACACAGAATGACTCCACCCACTCCATGCAACCTCTCCCTTACAGAGGTTCCTCTTCTGGTGTGTGCTTAGGAGAGAGCAATTGTTGAGCAATAGCATTTCCTATTTGTCCAAAGTATAAGGAATTGCTCCCACATCTTCAATTGCTCTTACCAAACATTCAGAGACTCTCCAAGGAGACCATATACCCCCAGTTGCAGTTGTAACAGTTGCAGCCACAGTCCACAGCCATGTGCTCCGTGTCAAGAGTAGCAGCTGGAGCAAAAGATCTGAAGAAATCTCCTCTTTCCAGACAACGTCTAAGTTAATCATTGCAAATATAAATTACCCAAGCAAATACAACATCTTATATAAATAATTCTTTTTCTTTGTATTTCTATATTATAAGCACTGTGTATTTTTTAAATAGTCTATGCCATCCTCTCAGTAAACTTAAGTCTCAAACAAATGTCGTGGTAGGATTTTCTTTACCTGCACCACCAGCTTGTAACACAGTTTATCACAGGGTAAAGAGCACCATGCAAAAAAGGAGGTAACAATAAATGTTCATTGGGTTTTTCCGCAGGTCTAAATTCACCAGTCTTTTACACTCCATTTCTTTTGTTTAAATTTGATATCAGAATAGAAACATAGGCACTAGCCATGCACAAGCATTTATAAAGGAAGAAATACAAATGACTGATAACAATAATATATGTTCAACTGTATTAGTGTTGAAAGAAATATAAATAAGTATAAGGAAAAAATAATGGTTATCTACTAAATTGACAAAATCAGTTTTTAAATATTAATGCCTAGCTGCTGGTGGGATTGTTATATCATTCAATGTATCTGGATAACAATAAGGTAGTTTGTATCCAAAGCCTTGAAAATCTGATAATTTTTCTCATCAAGCATTTCACTTTCAGGAATTTATTTTGAGGAAAGAGTCATGCCTATACTAAAATATAACAATAAGGAAATTTGCTATAATATTATCTTTTATTATTTTGCTATTTACAACCTAAATCTCTAAAGCAAAAATTCATTAAATAAGTCATGGTCAGTCCATACAGTAGAATATTTTACAATCATTAAAAGTCATGTTATGGAAGAATTCTAAATGACCAGTGTAAGTAGTGTAGTATGCTACAGTATGTGCAGTTCATATAGTATGATCATGTATGTGTGTGCAAGTGTGTGTATGTGTGTGTGAGTGTGTGTGTGTGTATACTGAAAGGATAGTTCACAAAATGTCAATAGTGGTTATCGCTGGGTATTGAGATTATGGGTAATTATTTTCCTCTCTCTTCAGCTTTCCTGCTCCATCTCCCTATGGGAAAGCGTTGTCCAAAGGGTTGTCTCCAAAGTCCTCTGATTAGAATATATTACTTTAAGAATGAGAAGCAAAAAGAGAAAACGAAACTGTAATATACTTCCGGGAAAAGATGACATCACACTTTGTTAACTATTTGGGGATTGCAGACTCCTCAGTGAGCAAGAGCTCCTTGCTTTGCCTTATTTGTGACGGCCCGCTAAATCCAGAGGTCCAGTCACATAGGCTAAAAACACAGCTTGTTGGGCCATACCCATCCTCCATTCTGTTTCATCCATTCTGACTAAAATATTTTCTCAGTCCTTATTATGTACTAGGCACGGGGCATACAATCATCAGGGCAAATAAAGAAAGAGAAAGAAGGAAGGAGGGGAAGGAGGGAAGGAAACAGGGAGAATCCCTGATATATATTATAAGGGAATCTGACCTTAACCGAATGATAGCCTGTGAACAGAGCTGTGAAGAGATGAGGTCCACCTGGCTGCATAAGCTCATTTTAGGGGGAGTTGTCCAGTTGGGGCAGAGCAGCTTTCTCCAGGAAGCAAGGATTGAGCTGAGCTGTGAAGGAAGTATAGGCCTTAAGGCAAAGAAGGGGGCAAGAACATGCCAGGCTGAGGAACCAGCCTGTGCTGAAGATGCTCGGGCAAGAGAGAGCAGAGTGCTACAGAAACTGAGAGAGGGTAGGGGCTGGAATGAGAGAGACCAAATCAGACAATGCTTGGGGACACTTTTGGGGGCATCACTGAAGGGCTTTGGCAGACTTGCATCTCAGCAGGTATCTCAGTGCTAACTGGAGAATGACTTTGAGAGGGGGCCAGGGTAGATCCTGGGGGACCGTGACAGCCCTTACTAGGGTGGTGGCAGTAGGGATGGCCAGACATGGACAGGACGAAAGATCCTCACACAGTCCAATGGAAAGCACTTGGTGATGGACACACTATTTTTAAGTGACTTCAACTTTGACTCCCTGATGGATAGTCTCCAATCTTGGAGTTCAAAAGTGCGAACAAATGAAAGACCAGCTTTTTGAGCATGAAGTGAAAACTCTGGGACATGGCCTTTCATCACAATTAAATTTCAGGAGAGCAGAGGCCGCAGCCATGGAAAGCACCATTTGCCTGAAAAGTACAAAGGGTGTTTTTCTTGCTGTATTCATCAATAACATTGGAGCTGACAGATCCAAGCGCAAACAGAAAGCAAAGAGCTCAATTTCTGAATATTAAGTGCTTGCCGTGAAGCTATCTGACCCTTTGCTTCAGCAGCATCCAGTGGAGAGAGGACTGATGCCATCATTAGACCCCTTCAGGGGCTCATCATCCCATGGGCCACCTTCCATGGCCTCTCTCTTCTGAATTTTCAAGGTACTGCTTAACATTGTCACTTCACATTTCTAATGGGAAGATATTTCTTATAATAAGAAGATATTCATGTCCCACCTAAGTTCATCCATTTAGTCACCTTGTCATGAGGTCCAGGGCCTGGCTTTGGCTGAAGAGCCAAGTTTGCAAACTAGATTACTGAGAAACTCTTGAACCTGTCTCTCAAGGCCTCCTCCAATATCTGTTTAAAAAAAAAATATATATATATATATTAATAAAACAGTTACCATTTATTGGTTATTATTGACATTTTGAAAGATAAAGAAACTTATAGTCAGAGAGGTTATGTGACTTGCCAATATCACACAGTAGAGGCAATGATCTCACTCACGCCTATCTGACTACAAAACCCATTCCCTTTGCACTATTCTTATTTGCCCACCCCTAGCACCCACCTCCTCATTGTTGAAATTCTTCTCTGAGAGAGAGAGGTGTGGGTCAAACCTGCTATTTGAAGCTACAAAGCCCAGGTCCCATCAGTTTCTAAGTAGCGGGGGTAATTTGCTTTGATCTCGCTAGGAGGGAGGCTAAGTAAGTGTAAAGACACAATAGGAAAGAGGCCATTTTTCTCTCTAGTTAAGAACTTGGGTTCTGGAGTCTGTCTAACTTTCAACTTGGCTCTACCACATGTGTGAACTGGGACTAGTTACTAACTATGCCTCTGTTTCCTCATCTGGAGAATGAGGGTCACTATAGAACAAGTCTAGTATCCCTTAACTGAAATCTTTAGGTATGGATGTATTTAAAATTCAGAGTTTCTTGATTTTAGAAAGGTCATAGGGTTTATATTTTATAATACCTCAAGTGGGATCTGGTGCAGAACCCATTACCGACTAATCAATCACATTAATATTTCTGCAGTGAAATATTTCTATAAAATCTCATCAGTTTAGATCAGATTTTTCCAGCAAAAGAGTTAAAATAAACAAACAAATAAAAAAAAAACCCTTTCCTTTTTCAAGACTTTAGGATTTCAAAATTATGGATGGGAAATTAGAAGGCTGTTGTGAGGATTAAATAAGTGAGGGAATGTATGCTGAAGTTCTTAGAAGAGTGCCTGACACATAATAGGGCTCCAGCACATTTGGCTATTCTTATTTATCCCAGAGGAGAAAGAAAACCATAGGCTACTTCAAAGATTATCACTTATATATCAAAATTACTGCTGAGTAAGCTTATTACTTCAGAGAATAGAAAGCTCTCCTGGACACCAGTTCAGAAGATGTCTAGGTGAATCCCACGGCCACCACCAGGAGAGAGAGGTCAAGAAAATCTCCTGGGGTCTGATGCAGACAATGGGTAAGTTATTTTATTCCAACTATCACCTGCCAGTCCAGTAAGATGTGTTATCAAATATTGGGTTGTCAAAAAAGTTATGACGTATGTTTTCTATGTTTTTCATTGCAAAAATGTGTCATAACTTTTCCAACAACCCAATAATTTGGCTTAAATGTGACTAGTGCAAATCCTATAATGACCAGCTGGAAGTCTGGAACCAGAAGGTACATACTGGATTCTAAGCCTAAAGCTCAAGCTACAACTGCAAGGTAGGATCCCTCTTTACATCATGTAAAAAAACTATCTCCATTCTTTACCACACTTCTGGGTTCCTCCCCAATGCTTTTCCTTCAGCTTATTAAATCACTTAAACCTTAACAGAATGAAACCTTGAGAACATCTTAATTTGAAAAGAGTTTTAGCTACAAGTTGCTAATTTGTCCCATGCTGTAGAGAAATGTTAGAAAATGTTCAACAGTCCTTTCATACCAGACCTGCGCTCTTGGAATCTCAGAGCAGTTTCTTCTGCTTTAATCAGATACTGCAATTTGTTTCCCTTTTCATCATTGGGAAATTGATCAAATTGATCTATAAAGCTGACCTCTTTCTTGGCCCAACATATGTGTTCCTCAAGCAAACAAAAATCATTTATGTTTGTAGGTTGTCATAGAATTTATAGACCCATTTAGGAACCAAGTACTTTGCATATTATGTCCCCAGAATAAATAAACATTAATAATGATAATAAATGGGGCAATAATAAGGAAATTGGAGGAGACAGTACTTCAGACAGTGCTGCTACAATTTGTCTATTGTTGCAAACAGTTATCGGAAAGCTCTGATGAACTACCACTATATGGAAAATTTAAAAACAAAAATTAAAAAAAAAGGTTTAGTGTACACATGCAGTAGTCTGCTGAAAATAGTTCAGAAAGCTCAGTTCAATTTTTTATGTGAAACCCAAGCAATTCTGCAAGAAGTGAAGTCTCTTCTTTTATTAAACAATTATACTAAACAAATTTGTTGATTGTCTCCTCCCCCTAGAAAGTAAGTTCTGTGGGAATAGGGGTTTTGTTTGCTATATTCTGGTGCACGGAAGGTAACTCGCGTGTTGGAATAAATATTTGCTGAATAAATGAGTGAATGAATCTGAAGCAAGTAGACAAGTAGATGAAGTGTTCCTTGTTTTCTGTAGAAATCAGGCTATTTATACACTTTTCTATCAGAAACATACACATAATATGTGATATCAACAATTGAATGGGTTTTATGGGCATCTCACACTTTCCTTGGGGTGAATCTTCCAGAAGTCTGGGAGATTGTGGAAAGATTCCACTGAAAAGCCCAGTGGGCTTGATATTCACATAGCCCACATAACACTGGGTGTGAAAAGAGTTAAAGAGTAAAACCTCAGCAGTCAGCCCAGGGGACTACTATTATAAATGGTGTTATGCAGGAAGTAGCATGGCTTCCTGACTTCTACACATGAGGGGAGCTATTTTTAGGTTGCACTCAATCTGCAAGACAAAAACAAGAAGAGACCAAACCTGTTTCTTCCCACTGTAATGTGGCAGAAACAGAGGCCGCAGAGAAAAACGATGATGAAAACAAATTTGCCACTGGTGATAAAGAATGCTACATAATCAGTGTTTACTGTTAAAACAAGCAAACAAACAACAAACAAACAGGGTTATCAGCCATCTGCTGGTATGTGAAATATAGATAAAATTGGCCTAAAGCCCCTTCCACTCACTGTGAAAGTGCAGTGCCACCCCAAGACTGAATCACTTTCCAAGAGAGTTGTATTCCTATGGTTCCGTGATGCGAACATGAAACTCTGCCCTTTTTTAAAGTACACACACACATACACACACACAGCATTTTGGGGAGTACAAATCTCCACTGAACTAGTGTGGGTAACAGAGCAGAGAAGGCTGTCACATAGCACACTACACAGCACACAATTTAGAATTTGTTCTTTTTTTTTTAAGATTTTTTTTAATTGGGGAATTGGGGGGATGGGAACAGCGCTGGGGAATTGGGGGAAGGGGAACAGACAAGTTGCTGTCATTTTGTTCTTCAGTCTAGTTGTGGAGGACGTTGCTTCACTGGCCCAAGTTGGCACCATCATTGCGCTCTTCCTGGGTGAGGCAGATCAGTCGCCGCTTCTGGACGGCTGCTCACTACAAAAGGTAGCCCATGGCAACCCACTGCAGCAGGGGTTGCAGCCTACGCCATCTCTGGCGACTCATGGCAGCCCAGCTCCAAGGTGAGCTGTTGTTCAGCATCTTAGCTGTAGAGGGCAATGTCACTGGCCCTCACATGTGGGATCTGAACCAGGGCCCTCTGCCGTCCCAAACCAGTTCTTAACCATTGCGCCACTCGGCCGGCCCTAGAATTTGTTCTTAAAAGACCTTCAGCTTGTCCCACTTGCGGACAAGCCACTTCACTCTACCCAGCAGCACCCTTTCACCAGCTCACTTCTCCTCCCTTCTTCCCTTCATCCCTTTCTGTTTTTCCCTTGTTCTCTGAAGCAAAACCAGTCCATTTTATTTTCTCATATGGAGTAGCTTCACTGTTAACTTCTTTATGTAGTTGGATTCTTGCCCTCAGAATCTCACCTTTTATTCTTAGTCTCTTCTTAAACATGAATTTTCCTCTTAAGAACACTTTTAGTGACAGCCATCCTGATATTAACTTGGTGTAAACGTAATTGAGGTTTTTGCATTGTAGAAATTTGCCTTTGATATTGAATACATTCTTAAATAAATGTGGTTATGTTATACATCATTTTAATGCACATTTCTTGCTTTATGTTTTTTGCTAATGACTTATTACTTGCTGTTTATTTTATATGTATTTTAGACTATGGAAATGATGTTAGACAAAAAGCAAATTCGAGTGATTTTCTTATTCGAGTTCAAAATGGGTTGTAAAGCAGTGGAGACAACTTGCAACATCAATAACACATTTGGCCCAGGAACTGCTAAACGAAATGTACCACACAGTGGTGGTTCAAGAGGTTTTACAAATGAGACGAGAGCCTTGAAGTTGAGGAGGGTAATGGCCGGTCATCAGAAGTTGACAACGACCAATTGAGAGCAATCATTGAAGCTGATCCTCTTACAGCTACACGAGAAGTTGCCGAAGAACTCAACATCAACCATTCTATGGCCGGTTGGCATTTGAAGCAAATTGGAAAGGTGAAAAAGCTCGATAAGTAGGTGCCTCATGAGCCGGCTGCAAATCAAACAAATCATCGTTTTGAAGTGGCGTCTTCTCTTATTCTACGCAACAACAACAAACCATTTCAAGATCAGATTGTGACATGCGATGAAAAGTGGATTTTATATGACAACTGGCAATGACCAGCTCAGTGGTTGGACCTAGAAGAAGCTCCAAAGCACTTCCCAAAACCACTTACACCAAAAAAAGGTAATGGTCACTGTTTAGTGGTCAGCTGCCAGTCTGATACACTATAGCTTTCTGAATCCTGGAGAAACCATTACATCTGAGAAGTATGCTCAGCAAACCAATGAGATGAATGGAAAACTGCAACACCTGCAGCCAGCATTGGTCAACAAAAAGGGCCCAATTCATCTCCACGACAATGCCCAACTGCATGTTATACAACCAATGCTTCACAAGTTGAATGAATTGGGCTACGAAGTTTTGCCTCATCCACCATATTCACCTGACCTCTTGCCAACCGACTACTTCTTCTTGAAGTATCTTGACAACTTTTTGCAAGGAAAACGCTTCCACAAGCAGCAGGATGTAAAAAATGCTTTCCAAGAGTTCATCGAATCCCAAAGCACGGATTTTTATGCTATAGGAGTATACAATGAGTATTTCTCATTGGCAAAAATGTGTTGATTGTAATAGTTCCTATTTTGATTAATAAAGATGTGTTTGAGCCTAGTTATAATGATTTAAAATCCAGGGTCCGAAACCGCAGTTACGTTTGCACCAACCTAATAATAACATTTTTTACCCTTCAAGAAAAGAAAGGAACCATCCCCAAGCAAATCTCTATGAAAAGAGAGCAGTGGGCCGGCCAAGTGGCTCAGTTGGTTAAGAGCTCGCTCAAGAGTTTGACCTCTGAACAACAGCAGTTCAATTCCGGGCCCAAGCTGAGCTGCCACTGAGTTGCCAACAGGTGGCAGGATGGCTCAGCTAAAAAAAAAAAAAGAAAGAAAAGAGAGCAGCTTGGGACATGAAGTAATAGGATTATCGAAAAAAAAAGTGGAAGAGAAATCTAAATGAGACCAGGACACATTTTGCTAAGGTAATGGAAGTTAATATCACAGCCTGATGGTATAGCTGTCATATATATACATATATATATATATATATATATTTAAACAACTATCATAAACTGATTCCGATTTTATTTTATAGTTGGGGAACAGGACATTCTCAATAAACTCTTTTGTTATCTTTACAAAGCTTCTAGTTAAAAAAACTCCTCAAGACATTATGGATTGATTGAACTAGGTGAGCCATAACAATGATTTTAATCAAATTGTGGTTCTCAGTAAGGTGAACTGCTTTGAGAAAGTGGCTTACTTATTATTCCTATTTGGGCATGTTATATGTTATACAAAATGTTGCCCATCATATAGTAAAAGAATGTTTTATTAATAAAAGGATTTTTTTAAAAATGTATACTCTGCAAGAGACCAAATTCCATAATCTAGGACAGAAATTCTCAAACTGTGGCCCCAGACCAGCAGCATCAGCAACACCTGGGAACTTGTTAGAAATACAGGTCCTCCTGAATCAGAAACTCAAGGTGTAGAGCCCACAGTCTATGTGTCAACAAGCCCTCCAGTGGATTCTGATTCCTGCTCAAATCTGAAAGCCACTGCTTTAGCATTATCACGCCTCCAGAGCCTCTCAAAGGTCCATTTTGAAAGCTTCTGAATGACAGTGCAATCCCTGGATTACATTTCTTTTCATTGCCAGGTCCTTTGATTCACAAACATCTGTGAACCAGTCCTCAGATGCCATGGTTTCCTTTACTGGCACCACTCACAATTCTCTACCAGACTCTGCACTCCTTGGTCTGTCTGCTGGTGTGTTGGTCCTTCATGCTCTGCAGCGTGGAAGGGCTTAGCCTTGATTACTCTCCTCATTCACTGTTCAGAGCTCTCTCAACAACTCCTGGAGCACTCAAAGCTCCCAAGGGAAAGCCTCCATGTTCCTGTCCTGGAACTACCAGTGGTTACAATGCTTCCACCAGACCCACAGCTCTGAGCATCAAGCTCCTGGCTCTCACCTCCTGAGTTCCTATTCACAGCACAGCTACCCTCCGTTCACATAGACCAGACAGATCCACCTTGTCTCCTCTTAAAGCAACTCACCCACCTCTTCTGTGGGGCTCAACTTTCACCTCGAGTTCCACAAAAGCCAGTGATTCTTATGCTTGAGCATGTGTCAGACTCAGCTGGAGAGCTCATTAAAACACAGAGTGCTGGGGCCAGCCAAGTGGCTCAGTTGGTGAAGAGCTCGCTCAGGAGTGTGAGCTCTGAGGAACAGTGGTTCGATTCCCGGCCAGAGCTGAGCTGCCGCTGAGCTGTCAATGGCTCAGCAAAAAAACATAAAATAGTGCTGGGCCCCACCGCACAGTTTCTGACTCAGTTGGTCTTGCATGTAGAGCAAGAATTTGCATTTGTAACAAGCTCCTGGTTGTAATTGATGCTATTGTCCAGAAACATACTTTGAGAACCACTACTGGAAGCCAAAATCACTGAACTTATTCACAGATGAGTACCTAAAAAAAAAAAAAAATCAGTCCAGACCTGCCCCTGTGCCCCTTCCCCAAATTGCTAGTCCCTGATGTCTCCCAAGAAATACAAAGCATCTGTCAATTACATCAATGTATTTGTTTGTCTTTATTGGTAATTAAATTCCACATACTTCAAAAAGTTTTGAGGAGACTTTAATGCTTATTTAGCCATCAGTAGAAATACTCAATTTACCTAGTGTGCTCGGGGAAATGCTTTTCCTCCCAGGAGAAATAATGTAGTCTGTTACTCCTAAAATCTGCTGACCTTAGCCCTGATTCTGCTTCTCTCCAGCTAAAGCGGAGATGGGGTGCAAGTGGGGAATCAGAGTTCATAAAACTTGCTGTCTCAAAGCAGGACAACAGCTTCGAGAATAGGGGTCAGAATCCTGACTTTGAAAAGAAAATGGGATGTGACATTAGTAATCCCGCCAATGAGTGAAACAATTAAACCCCCACTCTTGAAAGGAAGGCCTCACTTCCTCATCTACCAAGCTGAACCCAGAAACAAAACACAGCTCACTTCTCAGGGCTACTCCCTCCACCTCATTTCCAGAGACCACATCTGCTGCTTCCAGAACAAGACCCTGTTCTCGCAGCTGCACACGTCACTGCTGACATCTTCATTCGGAGAGTGGAGCTGAAACCAGAGGCAAGAAAAATGCCAATAGGGCAAAAGCCTCATTCCAGATGCCAAATGCCCAATGCTCTCTGCCAGCCCCAACCAAGTCCCTGGTCCGCAGCCACATCAGAGCCTGCAGAGACACAGGGGCCTACTGATGGAAACCACATGGTGGCCTGTGGCTTTCCTTTCCTGAGTTCCTGCTCCACCTGGGGTGGGGGCTCTTAGGGGAGCTGTTTTGGGGGCCTGAGGCATAGGGTCATGCTTCACTTGCTAGTTTCTCCCTATGAAAGCAGAAAGTCAACATCCAACCTAACTCCGACTCAAACTAGCCTCCCCCTGTTGACTCAAAGGTCCTGGGGGAACAGTATTCAAATGCCTCTGCTAACTGCCTTTTGCTTCTCACAGTGGTTCCCAGCAGCATAAAATATGAGAAGTGAAACTGAACATGTCACCCCTTTAATGAGGGGACAGGAAGAACCACCCTGAAGGCCCTTTTCATTGGGCCTGTTATTTTTCATTTGGTCACACACAGGCCCTCACCATGAAGGGCTTCATGGCTGCCTTCTTTGTCTGGACTATGATTTCTCCCAGCATCGGTAGTGGCCAAGCCTGGCCCACACACACGGTCTGCAAGGATGAGGCCTTGGAGGTGTTCTACCAGAGCTGTGGTAAGGTCTTTCAAAACATCCATTCATGTTTGGGAGGAAAGGAAGGCTGGCAGAAATAGGCTGCTGTGGCGCTTAGTTGCGGTGGGTGAAGGGTGAGGGGCCCAGTGGCTGGACACTTTCTCTACTTGTAGCAAGTCTGCGAGGGCCATTTGGAGCCCTTGGGAGAAAGAGGGGTAGGGGTGGGGAAGGGCCGAAGGAGACCCACCAGAGGACAAGAAAAAGACACTGAGAGTCTAAATATAGCAATTCACTAATACCACAGAGCCTTGAAAGTAACAAAATGACCAATGATTCTATCAAATCATGAAACCTCGCCAGATCAAAATTAGGAAAAGACGCTTCCACACCTTCCCCTCCAAAAAAAATGTTGTACCCCTGGATAGGTTCTTTAGTTTGCAAGTTGAGTGCAAAGATCACTTATGCCAAGAGAAGATTCGTGTCCTTATGACGCTTCTAGGGCTTCTGTTGCAGCAGCATCACTCATTACCAGGCAAAAACTTATCTTGCAGACTAGACATAACAAAAGTGAATGAACTATGGTTGTTACTCCAATGGGGCAAACAGATGAACCAACAGAAATTGCAATCTAATGAACAGAATGCAGGCAACTGCTGTAATCAGAGTCTGAAGCAACCTTTTGAGGTTTATATTAGTCTATTAGGGCTGTTGTAAGAGAAAACCACAGACTTGGTGACTTAAACAACAGAAATTTATTTAATCACAGTTCTGGAGGCTAAAAGTCCAAGATCAAGGTGTGAGCAGCACTGGTTTCCCTTGAGGCCTCTGTCTTTGGCTTGCCGATAGCTGTCTCCCAGGATCTTTACATGGTCTTTCCTCTATGCCCACACATTCTAAGTGTGCCTCTCTCTTCTTATAAGCACCAGTCATATTGGGTTGGGGCCCACCCATATGACCTCATTTAACCTTAACTACCTCTTTAAAGGCCCTCTCTCCAAATACAGTCATATTTTAAGATATTGAGGACTAGGCTTCAATATATGAATTTAGTGGTGGGGGAGACACAATTCAGTCCATTAAAGGGGTATGAGTGGGGAGAAATGAGCCTAACCCTAGGATCATATCTGGAATGAAGATTAAAACCTTGGGCTCATGAAAAGACATGCCATTGTGAAATAGAACACTTTGGAGGAAGACGGGGGCAAAGTGTTGTTTAGACTGAAGGAGGCGGAAAGGAGATGCCCTTTAAGCATCTAAGTTGACCCCACTCTGAGCTGGGGAGTGGTGGAGATGCTGCACTTGAGCAGATAGCTGATCCCTACAACTGCCGCCCAAGGAGCTGCCTCAGAGACATCCAGACAGTCAGGCTGGTCTTCAGGGCCATTTGTCTGACTTGACTTTACTCCTTAAAAAGAAGGAACATGGAAATTAAGGTGCACAGAAAAAGTTGTTTTTTTAATGTAGAAGAGAATAAATGGCTGGATGCTGGTGTGTTGGTCTCATTACTCTTGCTCTTCCTGTGGGGATGGGAGGCTTTCTGCTGACATCTATTCATTT
This sequence comes from Hipposideros armiger, assembly GCF_001890085.2. NCBI lineage: Eukaryota > Metazoa > Chordata > Mammalia > Chiroptera > Hipposideridae > Hipposideros > Hipposideros armiger. Next base: position 1,086,014 of record NW_017731957.1, read on the forward strand.
TAGGTGCAGGATGAGAAGCAAGACTTGAGACGAATGGACTGCTTGGGATTTGTTTTTCTAATTCATCGTCCCATAAAAGGTTGACATGGCTGGTCCATCTCCCTGGCCATCTTTTGGCCTACAGCCAAGCTTGGCACAGACTTTCAAGTAGCTGCCAGGAATGGCCAGAGGAGTGGATGCATCAGGGAAAAAACAAGAACATAGCACCGGCCCACCTGGGAAGAACCCCTCCCTCTGCTTCAAGGAGTCCATGAATGTCAGGCACAAGCCCTGCTCTGGATACTCAGAAAAGAAATTCTTCTTTTCTGAGGAAATGCAGTTCTCATCCAAGAGTAGTGTGTGTGTGGGGTGGGGTGCGGGTGGGGGGCGTCAGACAAATAACAGGGTAAATGCCCTTGTGCAGGGCTGGCATACAGGCATGCATCCTGCACCAGGGGTTATGATAGTTAAACAGAATGAGAGTGTAGACTAAATCTGTCGGGGGAAGGGTCATCAAGCTGGAGTTCAACTTTAAAGAGTGATAAAAACAGTAACTATAACATCTCATGTTCATGGAAGATTTATATGTACCAGGCACCATGCCAAGTGCTTTCTATGCATTATTCTTATTTTATAGATGTGTAAACTGAGGATTAGGACGTCAGGTAACTTTTCCAAGGCCACACAAGCAACAGTGGCAGAATTACATCTCTGGTGAAGGCATTGAGTAAATATTTGTGCAATTAAAATGAATTGATCAAAAGTCTGTCTGACTCCAGAGCCTATGCTCTTAATCTCCTGCTGTCTAGAGTTTTGTCTCAAGACAAGTGGAACAGAGGTGGGGAGCAGCAAGGAGGCAATGGCATGTGTGAAGGAGGCAGACATGACCAGGCGTAAAGCTCAGGGAGCAGGGGAAGGGCTGAAGCCAGAGGACGGAATGAAAAGTGGGGCGGAAATTTGGGCAAAGCCCTTGGGTGACGGTTAATTTTACAATATGTGTCCACTTGATTGTGTTAAGAGATGCCCAGATAGTAGTTAAACATTATTTCTGGGTGTGTCTGTGAGGGTGTTTCCAGAAGGGATCAGCATTTGAATCAGTGGACTGAGTCAAGAAAATCACCCTCCCCAATGAGGACAGGCATCATCCAATCTGTTAAGGGCCTGGATAGAACAAGAAGATGAATGGGAGAAGTTACTCTCGGCCTGACACCTGAGCTGGGCTCTGTCTCCTGCTTGCAGCACGCCTGGTGCTCAGGCCTTCAAACCACACCGCACGCTTTCCTGGGTCTCCAACTCTCAGACAGCACACTGTGGGAATTCTCAGCCTCCATAGTCACTGGAGCCTATACCTCATAATAAATCTCTCTATATATGTAGACACACCCAGAAATAATGTTTAACTACTATCTGGGCATCTCTTAACACAATCAAGTGGACACATATTGTAAAATTAACTGTCACCCTAGGGCTTTGCCCAAATGTCTGCCCCACTTTTCATTCCGTCCTCTGGCTTCAGCCTTTCCGCTGCTCCCTGAGCTCTATGCCTGGTCACGTCTGCCTCCTTCACACATGCCATTGCCTCCTTTGGCAATGAGGAGGGTGTATTTTGGAAAGATCCCTCAGGTAATGGGTTTGGGTGTGGATATTAGATTGAAAGCTGTTTGAGGCTAAAGGCAAGGTTTGTAGTCTGTGGAATCAATAATTCAGGAAAGAAACAATGAGAGCCTGAACCAGCACCATTTCAACAGCCTTCATGTCAGAGGGAGTCTTTGGTACACTTGGGGTTAACAGAAAGAAAAGCAGAGTTCTGGGAGCTTCTCTAGGGATGGGCCCTGCCTCGTGTCTTGATAGCCATTGTGCTGCATAGTCCTCTCCAGATGGAGACAGCCCTTTCTCAGCTGCTGGGTTCACAGTGGGACAAACCCCCCTGACCTTCACATTGATAACACAGTACAAAGGCTACATGTTGTGATGCTCTGCCCAGCCCTGGTGTTTGGACATCTTCAGTGCACATCAGGGGCTTCTAGAATTCCAATATGCACACGGACATGGGAGGGTCAGCTGACAAAACAAAGGATCCATTATTTTATGGGTTTAGTATTTCATTTCTCCCTTTCCTTTTTGTTTCATCATTCTAGTGGGAAGGGAAATCTTAGGCTAGAAACTGTTCTGAGTAAAACAAAAATATTTGAGAAGGAAGAAAGAACCTCATAAGCATTCACTGAGCTCTGAATATTGACCAGGAAGTGAGCAAAATATTCTGAAAAAGCAGAAGTCCTGCGCTGTCTAACTGTTAGTGATGCAGTAAAAAAGAGAGCAGCAGTCTTTACAAAAGCAAAGGGGAAACAAAAGCAGATGGGGGGCTTTCTCTGATTAAATCATAAAATAATTCTCAGGGCTAGAAAAAGCCCAGGGACCTCGCCCCATGCACATGCAACAAATGTCCACTGACGTATTTATTTATATGCTGCCTCTATCACACCAAACCATAAGGTACAAGAGTACACATGGTGGTAGGATGGACTGGGAGAAGTAGGGTAAGGGGAGGGAAAAGAAGGGGCGTAATAAGCCAGGGAAGATCAGAATACATACAACAGATGAGGCAGTGTGAGGGATAAGATCTTGGGGTCTGGAGTCAGCAAATTCATTCCAACCACTGGGCAATATACTAAGCCTCCTGTCCTTGATTATAAAGTGGGTGTATGGGTTTCCTAGAGCTGCTGTAACAAGTTACCACTCGGTGGTTTAAAACAACACACATTTAGTCTTTCAGAATCATGGAGGTCAGAAGTCCCAAGTCAGGTTCACTTGATCAAGTGCCACACTCCCTTGGAAACTCTAGGGGGACGTCTCTTTCCTTGTCTTTTCCAGCATCTACAGCTGCATTCTTTGCATTCCTTGGCTCACAGCCCCTTCCTCCATCTTCAAAGCCAACAACATATCATCTTGCTTCAGCTACCACATTGCTTTCTTCTGTGTCAAATCTCCCTCTACCTCCTTCTTATGAGGACACTTGTGATTAAGGTAATCTCACTATCTCAAGATCCTTAGCTTAACCACATTTGCTAAATCCCTTTTGCCAAATAGGTAACATTCAAGGGTTCCTAGGATTGAGACATGGATCTCTTTGGGAGCCATTATTCAGCCTACTATAAAAGGGATAATAAATTTGCCTACCTCTTAGGGCTCTGTGAGGATTAAGTGCGAAGGACTGCATGAAAAATGCTGAGCACATATGCCGTGCTCAATAAATCTTTGCTACCGATGACTTGTAAGATATTTTACAGTCACTAGGGGTATGTTTGACTATGAGCTTTCTTGAAGCCAAATCAAACAAGGAAATTACATTATTTGCAAAGTAAAACCAGTTTTAAGAAGATGTCCAGTTTTTCCTGATACCTGGATGAGCTATGAGAGGAATTTCTCTTTGGAGAGATGGCATCCTGGACAGCATCTTCATAAAGGACGCCACAGTGACTCCCATCTGTTATTTATCATGATGCTTCTTGGTATGGACCAAGGACTCATCACCAAAACACAACTCAGGATCAGTTTTGCAAAGGGCCACCAGTACAACTTTCATGGATGTGGCACTTGCAGATATGGGTTACTCAAAGGAGCTGCCCATAGGAATGGATGAGCTGCATGTGCTCCCGGTAGCCATCCATAAATATCATTACTGTTATTTTTGCCACTGTTATGGAGCTTTTGATAAGGACCAGAGAACAGAGATCTAGATTGTACTTTCTGGCAAGAGCCTTAAGTGTAGACTTCAATGTTGTCATTTAACATGCTTTGACATCAATCAGGCAGGGAGGAGGGTCATAAAAGGTAAGAGACGTGTGACACATGCTTAAATGACTGCCTGTCCCCCTTTTAATTTCTCTGACACTCGCAGCCGACCTGGCCATCCAAGCGGCTCCTGGGAGTTGTCTAGGGCAGAGATCTGCAAATGAAGCCCACAGTCCAAACCCTGCCTGCTGCCTGTTTCTGTCATGAGCTAAGAATGGTTTTCACATTTTTAAATAGCTAAAAATATATATATATATATATATATATATATATATATATAGATATAGATATATATAGATATAGATATAGATATAGATATATAGATTTGTGACATGTGATTCTATGAATTTCAAATTTCTGTGTCCATAAATAAAGTTTCATTGGAACCTTGTCACATTCACTCATTTATGTATAATCTTTGGCTGTTACAATGCCATGACTGAGTAGTGTAGTAGTGACTGTACGGCCCACAGAGTCTGAAATATCAACTATTTGACTCTTTATAGAAAAAGTTTGCTGCTCCCTCATCAAGGTGAGGAAGGAATCTCTCAAGCTCTTCACCAGATTAGAGCCTTAAATTCTAGATCTTCCGAATGATTGCAGCCATAGAGAGGCTGGGTGGTCAAGTGAACTTGATCCTTAAACCACCATGATCATAAGGAATTTATAGAACTTTCAGAGAATCATCATTACCATAAAAATCTCCTGCTTCTGTCTTTTTACAATTTATAAAGTCCTTCCATCTATAAGGTCTCATTCAATCCTTACTAACAGCCCTATGAGGTATGTTTATCTCCATTTCCCAAACAGAGAAACTGAAGCACATACATATTGACTATCTTAATCAATTAATATACCTGAGCCATGACACAAACCTAAGTGTCTGACTCCATGCCCAGTGACTTAAAGCTGTATCGTGGAATTCTAATAGTGAGCAACCCATGCCACCCGATCCTAGGAACATAGGGTGGCAACAGGGAAGAAGGCACAGCTCACAAACTAAGTCTTTGGGTGAAGAGGTAAAAACCCCAAGTGTTCTGTGGACCAGAAAAGGAAGGAGGATGAAGAGGAGAAGCAAGGGTGAAAGGGAGGAGGAGGAAACAGAGAGGAGGAAGAAGGGAGGAGGAGATTTATCTTCTGATTCAAGGACTGTTTTGTCTCCCGCCACCCCACTCCAGCCTTCTCTCTCTGCACTCACTCAGATTCTCAGAGCTGGGTCAGTGTGGCTCTTCCCCAGTATCCATCAGGGACCTGCAGTGGCCATAGAGGAGAAGGGGCATTCACACCTACATTTTTCAGTCACCTGTGCCAAGTTCTGTTTCGTTGCAGAGGTGTTTCTGGAAATGACATTTACTATTCTCTTATCAGTAATAGCATGCTTTAGTCAGAGCACTCCTAAAAAGATTGGCATGCTTATTTCGCATAGGGAAACCCTATGTCTCCCATGCCTGACAGCAGTTTCCTCTGTGGAGAAGTTGGTGAGTGGAGAAGGAGGCAGAGAGGGAGCCCTAGCTCTGGCAATAAGTTGAGGTCTGTGGGTGATCCCTACGGGACCCAGCCAACTACCTGGGAGGCTCTAGCGTCAGGAAACCATGGCATCCAGTCACCATGCTCCACGCTTGTAATCAACACCTGCTCCCCCTCCTTGAGAGCAATCGGCCTTGTCCATATCTGCCTAGATAGGTTTGCAGGTTGCTGTAGGGAGGGCACTTTATCTGATCTCCAAAAAATCCTCAATTACAAAGTCAAAATCAGGTCACCTGCCCCTGGATAACCCATCAAGATAGCCAAACAGGACAGTGAATCAACTTAAAGAAGACAAAGCAACGCTGGCAACATCTCCTCCAAAACAGAGGGCTAGTTGCAGATGACCTAGCTGCATAGCAGAATGAATAGGCATGCTAATAAAATGTTTATAGAAAATATCTTTTTCAAAATTGCCCTGGGAGGAAAGGAAGGGGGAAAAAACTGCTTTCCTCAAAACCTAATGATTCTAAAGTAAATGGAGCATAAGACAAACACAAAAAAAGCAACAACATCAAAAAATAATAGTAATAATAGTAAACATCACAGACCAAGTAGTCATTTAGCAGTACTTTAAAATGTAGCACACAGAAAGCAATTTCTCTCTTAGTTTACTTTCCAAGACTAATAGGGATGTAAATAAAGTGCAATTAAAGAAAAGTAGACAAATAGCCAGAGAAATAAAGATACAATTCCAAAAGATTAACCTTGGGCCTGCAGGATTAAACAGCAAGCTAGCTGCCTTGATCAGATTGAGGTCTTTTGGACCAAATGTAAAGACAGGAAGTTGATTTTAAAAAAAATTATATACATATATATGAATGTCAACATTGAGATACAGATTTTTTAAAATAGGAACAGAAAAAGTTGAGGGTAAACTGGAGCTGGAAGAGCACAGGGCCTGCAGATGTGTTTCTGCTGCCAAACCCCTGGGCTCTCTGTTAATTCCCCCAAGCATTTTTTAAAGGACGGGCTGAGTGAATAAGGACCTAAAGAGAAATAAGCCCAAAGTCTGTGAGTCTAAGAAGGCTTTCCTGCTGTCAGGACATGTCTTCCCAGGTCTTTCCGTCCTCAGGCAAAATCCCCATGGGCAGCTTTGCTCCTGTTTTTGAGGAGAATTTTTGGAGAGGTAGAGGCGGGAGGTAGAGTGTCTGGTCCAGCTCTGTAGCTATTTTTGTAGAAACTCCAGAATAGAAGACACATTCCCAAGGTAGTCGCCAGTGTGAGGCTCTAGGAAGGCTTCAGACTCAGGCCTGCAGAAGAGGGAGTGTGCGGGAAACCAAAGCAGCTTTTTTTCTTGAGGCTGAGCAAGGCAAAGGTGAGACAGCCCCTTCCCAGCCCCAGCTCTGCACCTGGCAGAGGCCCGCAGGTAGCAGGTTGCAGGTGACGAAGGAGCACCCAGCTGGCAGAGCCCTCAGCAACACTGATAAGAGCAGCCAGAGGTGCAAAGCAGTGCCAGTGCCAGTCACGGTCATACAGGTGCAGGCACTCCCCTCCCAAACCCAACAGGGCAGGTGCAGATTTTAGTTAAGAAACAAGGATTACCCGCCCAGGAACTCTGTGCCACCTGGGCTGGTGTTCAGTCCTTCTCTGGGATGGTTTGTAAAGTGATACCCCAGGCCCCTGATCCAGTGGCTTTGTTCTGGGATCCCAGAGAAGCCATGTGGACATCAGAAGATGTACTCTGGGGTTTACAAGGGAACAAGTACATGCACATCTGTCTGGGTGCAACCGATGGCTGATTCGTGAGCAGTGGGCAACGTACAAGTCTGCATCTGCCAGCCTCCGTGTGAGGGATCCAAGAAGGCATCATTGTGCGTCCCTTCTTGAAATTCTGTGCCAGTTCCGCCTTCAGGCAGAAGTGGGTGGTAACCAACCCAACAGCTAGGAGGAGAAAGAAAAGGATCCTAGCCCAGAAAGTGCTGCTCCCAAGCATAATTTATAGTTGAAGATTGATTCTCACAGATTGCCTGCCTAGCCAGTGGAGTCCCTTGTTTGCAGCCTGACATCTCCCCTTAGGGCCAGATGGGAACTGCGCCAGCCCCTCTGAGAAATCCAGAACACAATGATTGGGGATCCCCTCTGCCTGTTAACCATCAGAATTCTTTCTCATAGCTGGGATCTTTCTTATTCAAAGGGCTCCTCTGTATGTGATCCACTCAGTCTTCCTATACTGTATTAAAAATGTCCCTTTACATAATTAAACACTACTTGTGTATTAATAAAACAAAGCTTTGTAAATTACATTAATTTTATTGCCAACATGCATCCAATGATCACGAATGTATTTATACAATTTTAAGCATTTAATCTAATACAGATTTCCTTAAATGCTTTTAAAAGCAGGTGAAGCAAACACAAAGTATCACAATGATTATTCTACTTATTACCTTTTTAAAACTCATTTCAAAATATTGATAACATGGGTTTACATTTATTTCTTTATCATTTTTAGATTAATATTTATTTTTACCTCTGTTCTTATACCTTCCTGGGGTTATAGTAACACTTAATTCAGTATTTTCCTAGGTGTCTAGTATACTCCAGATGAAAGCTAAAGACTAACAGCTCAAACCAGCCAAGGATGCAGGTTTTGAGGTACCAATCAATTGATTCTGGGGTTGGTCTGTAAGCTCTCTTTACTTAAACTTGACCTGAGGTCTTACATCCTGAAGACCTTTTAAGTCTCTTCCTTTCAAAAGTTCCCTGTATCCTGGTGCTTTTTCCTCAAAAATGTGTGTTTTGCTGATTTATTGTGATGTTCCTCATTGTCCTAGCATTATTATACATTAACCTGGTCTGTCAGCATTGCTGGAAAATTAGGCCTGCCATGGCAATAAAAAAAATGTAATTAGAGGGGTGGTTTAGGGTTGATGGATTTTGTCTGCACAGTTGAGACTCATCTGTGCAGCATTTAGCTGACTCATCATCTTAGCACTGGACTGTCTTTCTACTTGTGTATTCTATGTGATTGCTGGTGCTGATTTCTATCCAATTTTTATATGAGACCACTTGAGCTGATCAGTCCTTCTGTTCCATCTTTTTCTGCCTCATTCACAACTCTTTGTCCTTACTCCTACCTACTTGTAAAGAGAGACAAAGCTGCATAGTTCTCTGATGTCTGTCCATAGGGGTGGAAACACTCTGAATCTCCAGATAACTAGGAACATGGTTTCGTGCTCATCTAGTGCTTGGATGTAACCCAACTTCCTTCCTGTCATTGTTAAGGCTGTATCACCCAGAAATGCTTGCTAAGTAATTATTAAAAACAGAATCACAAAAGATGAGGTCTTCAAGAGCTCAAAACAACAGGCACTATCTTTCTTCTTATTCCTAGCAACTGTCTGGCATTGCTAATAATGCTATTTGCTCCAACCAGCAAAAGAGAGAAGTTCCCAGTGGTTTCCCCCTACCACCACCTCCTCTGAGTCAGAGATGAGCATAGCAGGCTACATTAGCACTGGCTTATAGTCTGCGTACAATTCCATGGCCAGGATAGCCAATTACAGTTCGTAGTAGCTGTATACCTGCAAATGGAGGAGCCCGAGAAATGCTCCGGAACAATGTGAAGTTGCTGGAGCAGCTCTTGGGAACAGCCTTATGCTTTGTGAGGCCGAAAGATCATTTTCTGACAGCCGGCCCTGTGGCCACCTATTGTGGTAATGGATGTTAATTGGTCCTGGGGTGGGGGCTGTTACATGACCATCTATTTCTCTACAGTCCTAGCATTTGCTGGTACACAGGCAGGGTCAGCATTCTGCCAGTCCTTGCCCACGGGCTCAGGGTAAACTGGGGACCTCTTACAGAACTGGGAAATGTTCTGGCCAGACAGAAACTCAGGGCTCCTGTCTAAGCATCACCTTATTCAGAAACACTCTGAACTAGAGGGCAATGTGTCTTCACCACAGCCACAAAGCTAGAAGGCAGCAGAACCTGAGAGGACCTGCTAGGTCAGCTCTGCTTCCTGTCTCAGCATAAAAGCCACGATGTGAATTCACCAAAATTCAGGTGAAAGGTATCACATACACCAGGACCAGACACGCCCCATACCCACATCCTCCAGGTGCAAAGGGTCCTCTTTCTACTCAGCCCTTCTCTTCAGGCGATCTGCCCACATCCCTTCTTGCCCAGGCCCCTAAAAAACAAGTGCCTTTGTATATACAAAAGATCTATGGGGCTCATTCATAATATTGAGAGGACCAACAATTCCATAAATGTACTATCATTGCAGACTTTACATAGAAATGACATAGTTTCACAGAGCAGTGAAAGCTAGAGCTTGTTTAGAATAAAAGCCGCCTTCTTCTGTGATATGAGTTTCATTCAGGATTCTAACAACATTTAGAAAAGAAATAACCATGACAGAAGAGACCTGATAAATCTATGATGGGTGACTTGGCCCCTAATGCCCTAAACCTTGATGCCCCAGTTTTCTTCTCCTGGTCTTTTCTCCATATGTAGAAAAGCTTGCTAAGGACAACCAACTTCAGCTACCAGGCAGATGCAAAAATTCTTCCACTTCCTCCACTGGGGTCATCTGCCTCGGTCTGAGTTGTGGATGGAGGCTACTCCCAAAGGGAAGTACTAGGAGTCTCAGTTCTCCAGAGACTCTAAATTTCAGCCTGACCTACACTGAGCTGTTTGGAATCCAAATGGAGTGGAAAGTCGGCAATAAGATTATTTTTCCAGGGTGAACAATGGCTTTTCTGCCTCCCACTTGGCTTTGGTTTTAACTAAATTAAAGAGCAATTCTTGTGTAATTCTTGTGTAAGTGAGTATGTACATTTCAAAAATAAATAAATAAATAAATACCTGAGGAGAAAATTGCCAATGGCTCTTGGTTTAGTTGAACCAGTGGTTGAATAAAGCACAGGCTTGCTAGAAAGTATTAAGTGTCCTAACAAAAATGTGTCTGAGGTTTTAGAGCCAATAACCAAATAATGAGCAGGAGACGCCTATGCAAACATTGCCTGCTCTCAGGGACTCAGCAATGCTGCCTTCCTAAGGGAGCAGACCTTCGGAATCCTGGAAAGCAGTGATAGGAGAACAAGCAAGGGAAAGTAGGTCACAGTTACCTTCCTGCAAAACCAGTCATCTTCCTACTTCTCACCCATCCCAGAAGATGTAGAACAGGGGTCAAAGATTCAAATACCCTAATGGAAAAGGCAAATTATGAATGAAGCGGGTCAGTTGTAATATACAATAGAAAATGACAGGGACTATGGCACTTGGCCCCATCTCAAGGAGGAAACTACTATTCCTCTCATCTGATCATCATGTGGGCTTGTGGGATCTTTCATATCCAATTGTCTAATTTTTCAAAACAAACGAGAGCTTCTAATCTAGAAATCAACCTCTAAATTTATAAATATGGCAACTAGTCTAAGTGTTTTTAAACATTGTGCAGGCCAACAAAATATATCTGAAAGCTAGAAGCAACCATGGGCTAGCAGTTTATAGCCTCTGCTGAAGAGAGGGGAGAGCTTAGCTTATTTTCACCACTCAAAGACTTTCTCTTCATTGTCTCAAAGCACGTCTAAGAAGCCATCATCCTACAGTTTAGTTTTACCACCACTATTATCTGTATCAAAGTGTTGTCACCACATGAATCCCCAAGAATGCCAAATATATAACTGTTAAGTACCCACTTACTCATTGTGGAATATTCTTACTGGCCCAATAATCAAGTACTCAAGTATGTCCAGTTCATGCAATTTCCATCATCATCCAAAAAACTGGAACTGCTAATTAGATTTTAGATTTTGTGCCAATTTTGATTCAAATCTGTTGAAATGTTTCTTGCTACCTACCAACATCACTAAAATGTGTATTTCTAAAAGATAGCAAGAAAGCAGAAAGCCTGGAGTATAAATTACTCCAGAGATGAAATGATTTCTTAGACTTTATCTTTGAATCCATAATACTTAGCACCATATACACAGGCAATACTCACTATAAATTAAAAGAATTATTATAAGTATTAAGTTTAGAGTTTTCTCAAAAACAGGAATTGAATGCAAATTTATTTGAGAAAGGATCCTAAGAAGCACCAAAAGAGAATGAAGAAGTGAGATGAGGAAGTAAAGGAAGCCAATCAAAGTAACCACTGTGGTAAATTGGGGCTTAGTCCTTCTAGAGACCTCTGGGAGACCCTGTGAAACATGAGTTAAAGTGGTCAGACCTGAAGGGAGAAGAAACTGGAGCACTGATTTATCAACTCTTATCTATTGTGGTTGTTCCTGGGTACATTAACTCCCCAGGACTTCTGGCTTGACTGTGATGGGACAAGCTCACTCCCACACGCAAAGAAAGCCCCCAGGCTAAGTCATAGGTATTTGCAAGAAGAAGGCTTTGTAGAGAATAAATGCCCTACTGAAGTGTTCTTGTGTATTTGAATCTCTAATATACACTAAAGCATCCATGAACAGGACACTGGTGAAAAATAGACCAAGATAGCCCACCAAAAATGTTCTATGCATCTAGGGAAAATGTATGGAGTAGACAATCTTCTGGTCTACATATCATAAAAAACTGTCTTATTAGCTAAAAAGAATGGGTAAATTGTGACACAAATCTTTTTTTGTGCATAACTGAGCATGCAAGAAAGGATGGGGGAGGGGGTCTCCAGAAAGCCCAAAAACAGAGAAAATTCAACACTGAAGCTGTGCCCGCCCTCAGTAAATATGTCTATCTCCATGAACAAGAACTTAGGCTTCAATGACTGTGTAGGAGTCTGGCAAGAGTGTTCTGTGCCAGATGGGAAGTTGATCCCCCCATGAAGCTAGGAACTTCAAGGAGTTACATCCACAATTTAAAAAAAAAATGTGGCTAAGACAAAAAAAATACACTATTCGGCAAAGGTGGAAGACAAGGAAACTTATCTTACCCTACCTGGCCTCTAGAGAAAATAAATCTTCCCTGAGAACTAGTAGCTCTAGACCTGATATCATATAGCTTTGGTGTCCAAATGTATATTACCTTCATGATGCAGAAAATCCCAAGCCTAGAAATTAGGTTAAAGTGGGTCTTAATTGGGAACTTCTGGGGGAATATTGGCAGAAGGAAATGTAAATCATCTCTGGAGGGACACACACTCTTAATTCACATGATTTCTGAAAATTGAGCTCATAATCCAAAATTTAAAAACAGGAAGAAATAAAGCAACAAGAGGGAGAGTCTTAGAAAAACAAAGCAAACCAAAAACAAAAAACAGCAGATTAGTACCCCTAAATACATTAGATTTAGAAAATATAAGATTCAGAATGTAAAATAATAAAGTGTCATTGGTTTAAATAAATTAAAGAGATACCCTAAAACATCAGCAAGGAAAAATATGTCAAAAAAAAGATCAGAAAGATTAGAAAAAGAATCTAACAGAATCCCTTAAAATGAAATATTTAATCATTGAAATAAAAAATTAATTGTTAGGTTAAAACACAGATTTAAAAATAGCTGAAGGGAGAACTAACGAACTGGGTGAAAGGTCTGGAGATATTACTAAAAATGTATCACAGAGAAATAGATGAAAAATATGAGCTGCATTTTCATAGTAAAATAGTTAAAATAGAGGAAAAGCAATTTCTGAAGATAAATGCTGGAATTTTCTAAAACGAATAAAAGACATGAATCTTTAAATTCAGTAAACACAAAAATTTCCACATAGGATTCACAAAAAGAATTCCACAACTAGACCAATCAGAGTAAAACCACAAATTAACAAAAGCCAAGAAACAACTGGTATAAGTAGCAAGAGAAATTACCTAACAAGATATTATATTTAAACTAATAGCAGATTTCTAAATAACAACATTAATATATTTAGAGAAAAGAGAAAATAACAATTTACCTAGAATTCTATATATAGCTTTTTGTCATGCAATAATAAGAGTAAATTAAAGATAGTTTTGTTTTTTTTAAAGATTTTTTTTTATTGGGGAATTGGGGGGATGGGAACAGTGCTGGGGAGTTGGGGGAAGGGGAACAGACAAGTTGCTGTCGTTTTGTTCTTCAATCTAGTTGTGGAGGATGTTGCTTCACTGGCCCAAGTTGGCACCATCATTGCGCTCTTCTCTGGCGAGGCAGATCAGTCGCCGGCTTCTGGACGGCCGCTCACTGCGGCTGCTGGCCGCTCACGCTGGCTGCTGGCCACACACGGTAGCCCATGGCAATCCACTGCCACAGGGACTGCAGCCCACGCCGTCGCCGGCGACTCATGGCAGCCCAGCTCCAGGTTGAGCTGTTGTTCAGCATCTCAGCTGCGGAGGGCAGTGTCACTGGCCCTCATATGTGGGATCCGAACCGGGGCCCTCTGGCATCCCAAGCGAGTTCTTAACCATCGCGCCACTCGGCCGGCCCTAAAGATAGTTTTTGAACAAACAAAATCTAGAGTTTGCTACCAAAAGACTCTCAGGAAAGGAACTTTCTAAGGGATACCTGAGAAAGAAATAGAATGCTCCCAGAAGTTAGTTCTGAGGTGCAAGTTGTAATGGCAAGCAAAGAATTGGTAAATTTAAATAAGTGATGAATGTAAGGATGATAATAATGTCTAATTTGAAACAGAACTATTTGTCTTCTATTATTTCATAACAAATTACCCTAAAATTTAGCGGCTTAAAATAGCAAACATTATTATCTCACAGTTTTGATCTGGGCGAGAATTTGGGCTATTGGCAGGCAGGCCCCAGAAGGTCCACTCCAAGCTCGCTCACATGGCAGCTGGCAGGATTCAGTTCCTCAATGGCTATTGGCCAGAGGCATCATTTTTTTGCCATGTAGTCCTCTCCACAGGGTTACTCACTACATGACCTCCCTACTTCTCCAGAATAAGGGCTCTGAGAAGGAGAGGGCAAGAAAGACAGAGCCCACAGGTGTTCGTAGCCTAATCTCAGAAGCAGCACTTCAAAATATTGCCATGTTTTCCTGTCACTCAAGGGGAGATGTGTATACAAGGGTATGAATTAGGAGGAGGAATCATTGGAGGCCATACTGGAGGCTGCCCACCACAAGGGAACAATACAGCACAAAACTACATGGTAATAACAGCACATGGAGAAGGGGGCTGATGATGGGACATAATACATCCTGATGTCCTTGTTTTTATATTTTTCAGGGTGAAGGTAAAGATCTAGAGATCTGTTGCACAACCATGTGAATATATTTAACATTACTGAACTGTACACTTAAAATGGTAAAGATGGTACATCAAATGTCATGTGTTTTTTACCACAATAAACAATAAATGTAAAAGTCATGAAGATGTCAAGTATAGCATGTGGAATAGAGTCAATAATATTGTAATAACTATGTATGGTGTCAGATGGATACTAGATTTAACGGGGTGATCACTTCATAAGTTATATAAATGCCTGACCACTATTTTGTACACCTGAAACTAATATAATATTATTGTATGTCAAATGTAATTGAAAGATTTTTAAAAATTAATTAAAAATAAATAAATGCCAAGAGAAAAAGTTAAAAAAATTAATTAAATTAAAGCTTTATTAAGTAAAATATTCACATTAGAAACTCAAGGGTAACAATTAAAAATCTAGAAATACAGTATGTAATTTTCAAACTATTAAAAGAAAAAAATTTAAAATACTTCAATCAATCCAAAAGAATGCTGAAAAGAAGGGGAGAAAGAAACATAGAAAAATCTGGCCATAAATGAAAGAAAATCCAAATATAAATGAGAAATAATTACAAATATATTAGACATCTCAATAAATATAAATTGACTAAAGTAAATTGATTAAAAAAAATAAGTATGCCAGATTGAATATCAAAATCAGCTCTCTCTGCTCTTTACAGAAATACACTTATAATATAGATCTATAGTGAACATCACATTTAATGGTGAAACATTGAAAGCAATCCCTTTGAAACAGAATGAGACAAGAATGCTCACCATCACCCCTCCTATTCAACAATGCACAGAAGGCCCTAGCCAGCATAGTAAGACAAGAAAAATAAAATGTTTAACTATTTGAAAGGAGGAAACAAAAACATTATTATATGCATACAATATGACTGTTCATGTAGGAAAACCTAATCTAAAAATTATTGAAATTAATAAGAGAGCTGCATTAATAATTTGTTTTGGGGCCAATTTATGATATTATTCAAGGGGATAACTAGCACGTGTAGCTTTGGTTAATTTGTTTTCATGGCTGTAGAGTATATAATTATGTATATAGACTAAAATTGTGTCCATTCTTCTTTGATGAGTATTTAGGTTGCTTCCAGTTAATTTTTACAATTATGAATGTTGTGAACATCTATTGTTTATTTCTCCTTGTGTCAGGAAAAAAAAAAATTCCCAGCTCTGGACTTATATTCCACTTGTCTGAAGCTTAAGCCCAGACAAAAGCATTTAGGAGAACCACTCTTAGTTTCACCAGTTTTGTCTAGTAATGTTTCCATACAATACTAGTTTTTAAATGTTATGTTCTTAAAACACATGAACAGATGACAAGGAAAGGCTGAACAATATTCAAATGATGACAACAATGGTGTGAAAGAAAAGGGCAAAGGGTTGATTCAGGGTCTGCTTGGAATTTTGTTTTGATCAACTCTTGTGTTCTGTTTAACTTGTGTTCAGGGTCACGAGGAGCAGGAAAGCTGTTGTTACTTGGCAGGTGCACTATTCTCATTTATTAATCTGAAGTCAGTTTTTTCATCTTATTTTTCATGTTGGTTTGCTACCTTCTGATATAATTCTTTTTAAACTGTTAGCAAAAGTATTTTTAACCCTCTAATCAGGAGAGAAACACTAGGAATGATTCAGAAAGCAGAGAAATGCGTCCTTTACTTGGTTAGGAATTGTATTTGCTGGAAGAGAGGGATATTGCTGGCAGAAGCCAAAGGAAGCTGGTTCTTGTCTCCTCCAGCATCTCCTCATAAGAGCTTCTGGTTCTGTATTATTCATGCCCTGGGATTCTATTCCCGGGTGGCCTATGTTACACAAATGTCAAAGTGCATAGGAGAGGTGCAGTTTCCCATAGAAACATCTCTCTCCTTCCAATCAGGCAGAACTCTGCAGAGTTGGGGCATCAGACCCATCTCATTCTGGCTCCGTATTCTGATGTAAGAGATGCAGGGAGACATGGTGGACTGGTTTCAGGAATGAGGAGTTTTATTTCCCTGATTTCAGCAAAAAAACATCCTGGCAGAAACTCCCATTGGTCTCCCTTTGCCTTCCCAGGAGCTCTCCGTAGTGTCTTTAGGAAGAGTGGGTCCCATGCCCTGGATGTACTGTGCCTCTTCTCTAGTGAAGAACGAGTCTGTGACCCTCTGAACACTTCCGCTTCTTTCAGATGCCTCTCTGTGGATCACTCTTCTGCTTATTCTAAACCTGGTGGTCGCATTTAGACACAGTGTCACTCTATGGCCCCTTTGCTGACCTGCTAAAGTAAGGAGGGTCTTGAAAGTGTGTGTCTCCCAAAAAGTCCTAGGTTGAAGCTCTAAACCCCAATGTGATGATATTTGGAGGTGAGGCCTTTGGGAGGTAATTAGGGTTAGATGATGTCATGAGGGTGGAGCCTCATGATGGGATTAATGTCCTTATAAGAGGAAGAGACCCGAGCTCTGTCCCTCTGTCCTGTGAACACACATCAAATCAGCCATCTGCAAACCAGGACAAGGGCCCCCACCAGGGACCAAGTAAGCCAGCATGTTGACCTTGGACTCTCCAGCCTCCAAAACTCTGGGAAATAAATGTCTTGTTCAAGCCACTCGTCTGTGGTATTTTGTGATGGCAGCCTGACAGACAACACGTCAGCTCTGTCAATAGGCTTGCCTCCTAGGAAAAGCGTAAATTGATTTTTTCCTCTTGTGAGTCTGATGGAGGATTAGAAACAGCAGTGGACAATTCATTACCACGTGTGGGGAGAGCAGTACTTAAGGAGGAAGAAAAATATATAATATATTAAGTTGTTTTCATACTTGAAAGCATTGGTGAAGCAAATCTCAATAATGAACACTTGTTCTGCAGGCCTTCATATGATACAGTCTGCGAAAAATTGCCTCAGGGGCCCTGAATGCAGCATTGGGAAGGAAGGGAGGTGGCTAAGTAAGGAAGGCCCCTGTCACAGTCGTCCAAGCTGCCCCTTCCCCTGTGCAGGCAGTAAGGATAATTAGCCATGACTGCTGGCACACTTCCTGGCTCCTAGTATTTGAATCATTCCTGGGAATATCCTTCTCGTTTCACGGAGGGAGTCTTGCCAGACCTCGAAGGCTGAGTGGGTGTAGCTGTCGATCCCACGTTGGGCTACACCCCTCTCCTGATTCTCTCCAGGGAACAAGTTTCTCTGGCAAGAGTTTCTCTTTCAGTGGACCTGCCTCCGTTGCTGGAGGGAGTGTAAAATGTATAGCCACTTGGGAAAACAGTTGCGTTTTTCTTATAAAGCTAAGTGTATACATAACATACAACCCAGAAATCCCCGTCCTGGGTATTTATCACAGAGCAATGAAAACTATGTTCATACAAAAAGCTGTCAGTGAAAAAGCATAACAGCTTTGTTTGTAATAGCCCCAAATTGCCCAAATGTCATTCAACAGGTGAATGGTTTAACAAACAGTGATACACTCACACTGTGACTACTACTCAGAAATAAAACTGAATGAGCTATTGTTACACACAACCTGGGAAGATCTCAAGGCCATTATGACAAATGAAAAGGAATCCAATCCCAAAAGGTTACATACTATATGGTTCTAGTGACACAGCATTCTCAAGATGGAAAGGGGGTGGTGGGGTAGGGAATGATTATCAAATGACAGCATGAGAAAGAGCTTTTGTATCTGTATCTTGATAGTGGTGGTGGTTATGTGCAAAAAAAAATTGCATAGAACTACACACGCCCACGCACACACGCACGAGTGCATGTGAAAATGGGTGAAGGCTGACAGTGGCCTGTAGATTGCACCAGCATGGGTGGCCTGGCCTTGATATCCAGTTATGTGAGATGTTACCGTGAGGGGAAGAGTGTAAAGGACACACAGGGCCTCTCTCTCCTTTTTGCAAGTACCTGTAAGTTTATCATTATTTCAAAATAAAAAGTTAATTAAAAACAAAAAAAGACATGGCCTCTAGCTCTGACCCTGCATATCCCTTGTAGGGGTACTGTCTACAGTGCAGGCCCCAAATCCTGGCCTTCAGGGCCTCTGAAAAGCTGGCACCAGAAGGAAGTGTGACGCATAAAATGGTGCCAGGTGTCCGCTTTCATAGGTGAGGAAATGGAAGCTCATGAGGCCAGGTGATTGCTAGCTGAAGCCCCAATTTAAATTCTAAGTTAAGTGGATGCAGCTCTTCCTAGAACCACTCCAACAGAGCACCCTAAAATAGTTAGCCTAAAAGGTCAAAGTGAGACAGGGCTGGGGGTTTTGTATTTCCAAAGTGTGTGTGTGTGTGTGTGTGTGTGTGTGTGTGTGTGTGTGTAAGGGCTGCAAAGGATAAACTGGTTTTGGTGTCAAACTATGGGCATCAGTGAGACAGTAATTCAAGTTCGTGTGATAACCAGATGTTCAGCAAAGTCAGAAAAATGGTGAGAAGGCCTGAGGTTACTTACCTATAAAATGTGGGTCAGTGATGACAGCGGAAACTCCCCCTAACCCCAACAGTCGCAGAAACTGTTTCACCAAGGTTGGCTCTTTCTCTGGAAGTATATAGGAAGAGAGCAGAAATCTGTCTTTCTGGTGCCATTTTAATAAGTAGAGGAAAGTTATTAAGTAAAGGAAAGTACTGGAAAAAAAATTAAACCTCTTTCTAAGACTTTCTAGGATCTTTTAGATCTGTGCATGTCCCTGCAAACACCACCCACCTCTGACCACAGGTCTTCAAAGAAGAACCTGAACTGGTTGCATTTACAGTACTCAAGGTGAATAACACAAATGTAGGACTGGCTTGAGTTCACCAAGGGCTTTTATCGGCAAGTTCCCAGAAATGACACTCTCTCTTCAGAACTTCAGAGTCTTTGTATATGTTGTTCTCTGCTTCAAGGGTCATGGAAAAGGGTTCACATAGACTCTGGAGACAGGCAGTCTGTTTGGGTTCGTGCTCCAGCCCTCCCGGATGTGTGACCCTGGACAATTTCCGTAAACCCTCTTTGCCTCGGTTGTCTTGACTCTTAAAATGGAGAGGATCATAGTATCTCTGTCATAAGGCCTTCGTGAGGATCCAAGTTGATACATGTATAATGCTTAGCACAGCACCTGCCTGTGGTCAGTACTAGAAAAGTGACCACTCGCATTACATTCCCCTGGGTCCTCCGCAGCTCAGAGTTCTGATCCTGGAGTCACTTCCACCCCCTGGCCATGCTGGACGGCACAAGCTGGGTTACATGCTCCTCCCTTGTGCTCTGTAGCACCTTGTGGCTACATGGTGCGGCAACTGTGTTTACCCTCTCTTTCTTCTTCTACACTCTGTTCCAAAAAGTCAGGGGCTCCGCCTAAAACTAAATCATCTTTGTATCCCCACATGTAGTTCAGTGCTCAGCACATAGTAGGGGCTCAGAATATGTTTGTGATTGGATCAATAAACAACAGCTATCAGGTGTCTTGTCTTTCCTGTCCAAGTAGCATCTCCTACTCTGTTTTCTCAACATTTACCAAAAATAGGAAAAATCAAATTGCTGGCATGCTCTGTTAGCTGCTCTGACTTCAAATATGTGTTTCAAACACAGTCTAATTGGAGAACATTTACCCCCAGTCTGAGTACTGAGAACTATGAAGGGAAAATTAATTTTTATACCCCCTTGTATTGGGAGAGGGCAAACTGAGGGTATTTGAGGGCTCATTGACTTATTAAAAAAATGTGTTAGCAAAACATTTGAGGGGATAAAGGAGCAGGTAGGCCATTTCCAAAATCAGTTCAATTACTACTAAGGGGTGATGGTCCTTTACTTTCTCTCATCTGATTGTTGCTCAACATTCTTGCATTCACTATTCACTCAACAAACATTTATCCAGCACCTAACACACTGCAATGAGCCAAACAAGTTTGGGTGAAGTGGGAAGCTCAGAAACAGTAAAGGGACTGTGTATTGTTGTTGTTGTTTTCATTTTCAAATTCTTATGGCATTATTGTTCAGAGAGTTTATAGGTTACACCCTTCTACCTCTCTCTCTTGTAAGAAAAAAAAACATTGTTCTTTCTGTGCAGCCTGTATTTGAGTCTGTGTCAGGATAAGAGGCAGCCTCTCAGGAAGTAAAATCGTGCTCATGAAAAAAGTAGATGGATGAATTGGTATTCCTCTCCCAAAGGTTATGGAGGTGTGTGGAGAGGCCCTGGTCACACATAACATAACATAACATAACACAACATGCTCCACTAAAATCATCACTGTGAGAACAGTGGTGCCCAAACTCTCCATGGCCACCTTCTATGAACCAGAGGGCAGAAAAAGACAAAGCTGATGAGGCTACGAAAGATGCCTCTGTTCTCTTAATGTCCGTAATTATGTACAATCACAGGTTGTTTTGCTTTAGTTTAACTTCAGGATTGCTTTGATCCCACCCACATGTGATTGCTGTGCATCAGCACAGAGGTCTGTGTGAGGCCCTGCAGGCAGCCACCACGTCTGCAGAGGCCCCGGCGCTCCCAATCCCACACCTCCCACTCACAGCTGCCAAAATTCTGCTGTGCTTCCACGATCTTCTCCACATTTGGAGCTTGTTATGGACGCGCCGTGTTTTATGCACTCGATCCCCCAACAGCTCTCATTGTCCATCATTTTAGCGCTACCCTTATTATCCCTGGATCCCATCTCAAACCTTTCTGTGCCTAGGTTAGTGTTTGACAGAGAGTCAATGATCCTGAAATGAAAAAAATTATCTTAGAGGCTGTTACAAAACTTCTAATTAAGCAGAGCCCTGCCATTCTTGAAATAATTCCTTTACAAGCCATGGGGGTAGCTGCTGAGGCCCCAGGGGGCCTGGTGTGGTTCCCTCCTCAGCGCTGAGACAGGGGAAATATGTTGTTGTTTCTCTAGAGAAAGAAGTTAAAGAGATGATGAAAAGAGGGGAGGGAGGGAGCCAGAAATACAGTGACAGCTTGGACGGAGGGGGATTCCTCCCTGGAACCCGTCCATCTTCATAAATTGTATAAAATTTGTGAACAGGTTTGTAAGAAGATTTCTGAGGAATCTATGAAGGGGTGAAACTTTTAGCCTGGAGTGATGACTGGTAGATCTAAGAGCCCATCTATCAGCTCATATACCAGGAAATGAGCACAGAACTCGGTGTGACTCATTAGCAATGGTTTCCAATGAAGCTGGTCAATAGAATCACCTGTGGAGCATTTAAAAATCTTGATGGGGCCGGCTGAGTGGCGCAATGGTCAAGAACTGGCTTGGGACGCCAGAGGCCCCGGTTCAGATCCCACATATGAGGGCCAGTGACACTGCCCTCCACAGCTAAGATGCTGAACAACAGCTCAACCTGGAGCTGGGCTGCCATGAGTCACCGGCGACTGCGTAGGCTGCAGCCCCTGCTGCAGTGGGTTGCCATGGGCTACCGTGTGTAGCCAGCAGCCAGCGTGAGCGGCCAGCAGCCGCAGTGAGCGGCCGTCCAGAAGCCAGCGACGGATCTGTCTCACCTGGGAAGAGCGCAATGATGGTGCCAACTTGGGCCAGTGAAGCAACGTCCTCCACAACTAGACTGAAGAACAAAACGACAGCAACTTGTCTGTTCCCCTTCCCCCAATTCCCCAGCGCTGTTCCCATCCCCCCACTTTCCCAATAAAAATCTTAAAAAAAAACACCTTGATGCCCAGGCAGCACCCAGAAGGCCTGGGGTGGGACCTACGCATCAGCATTTTTACAGAGCCGCCCAGGTGATTCTAATCTACTGCCAAGTTTGAGAACCGGTGGCGACAAACATCTCCCACCACAACTGCGTTCCATACGATCCAATTTACATCTCAAGCGCTAGAAGGCCCTCACTGACATCTAGGTTTTGTTTCAGGAATATCTGTTGAACTTGACTAAATTATTTTAAACCTAGAGTGCTCTGATGTTCAAAAGAAAATTTGAAAAGAAGTTGATTTCATTTTTTACAGCTGTAATGAGAACAGTCAATATTGCCCTTTTATCAAACTCCACCCTGTTTTGCCCAACTATTGAGGATCTACTATTTGCCTAGCACTGGCCTAGATGCTTTACATACTTTGTTCTTAAGTCCTACAGAAATCGTCTAATGCCTCTGCTTTATAGTCTGTGCTGTGCCAGTGTCTTTGGGGTTGAGAAACAGCTGCTCCTTAGCAGAGTAACAGGGACCTGTGTGGTGCTAGCCAGCAGGCCTCACAAAACTGGGAAGCATGAAAATTGGACAGAGGCTTGTCTTGCCCTTTCCTGCGATCAGCCTGAAGTGTAAGAGGAGCAGGTCCTGCAGCTCATTTTGTCTCTGTCCAAAGCTCTGCTTCTTTCTTTGAGTCAGTGTCCTCACTCGCCTTGTCTCTCCCCTATGGAGGGCCATGTGAGGGCAGAGCCGTAGAAGAGGCCCCCAGAGCACAGAGGGCACTGACGACTTGAGGCAGTCACTTCGCTGCCCTAGATCTCAGTCTCTTCATCACAAAACAGGGATGTTAACACCTGATGTCCTTGCCACTCAGAAGTCTTGGCATAGAATCAATGATTCAGATATCCATGAGAATCTCCCGGTACTCTGGGTTCAAATCTACAATAGTTCTCAAATGAGAGGGCTGCTGTCAGATGTCACTTCTCAGCCAGTTTACCAGTCCTTGTACCACACGCATTATATTCCACAGCTCCAGGCACCAAGGACAAACATCTTAGCTGTAAAACAAAACCATCCCCAGTTCATGACGTCCAGAAGCAGGAGGGGATTCCTTTTCACCACTTCCAGAATTGTAAGAAAAGTCCCAGAACTCATCTTCACAACTACATACACCCTCAGGTAAAGCACCCGGTACATCAGAGTGTGGTTCTTGTCCCCTGTCATAGATGGACAGATTTGCAGGAAATGCAGAAATGAAATACAACAGGAGTATCTGTGCCTCGGTGTCAGCAAACACTGAAAATGTTCCCACTGTTTCTAAACCCAGGACTGATGGAGCCACCAAGTACACCCTCTCCAGAAGGGGGTCTGCCTACTAGTAAAATCCAAATCTCCACCCTGGAAATGCAGTGTAGACACAGGCTCTGAATTCCAATCTTCCATTAAAAAGACAGAACAGGTTAGCTTTTCTCAGTTTTTCTATCCTACACGGACTGACTCTAGATTAGAAAACTAAACAATTATTAGTACAGAACAGAATAAGCAATTTCCCCAGATGCTTCTAGACTTGGAGGAACCCTGGTATTTGGTCACTACTCATCCAGAACTAGGGCTCTGGATAAACTGGCCTGGCCAGGAGCCTCCTGCCCTGCCTGGTCCCACAACAGCTAGTCTCTGGCACATAATACACAGCTAATAACTATTGATGAAAGAATGAATAGCAACACCATTACTAAGATTGAGTTTAAAAGGAAAAGAGGTCAGGTAGTATGAAGTGAGAGCATGGAAGACTCACCTTGCACAGAGAAGACCATGAAACATTGACTATATGTTGACTATAAAATGAGAGATTGAAGTATACATGTATCTTTTCATGAGTTCTTATTACTCAGTTGTATAGTATTATAATTAGATGATGGAAGTGCTGTAATCCAGATAAGAACAGAAGCATTTTCTGATTTGTCTTTGTGTCCCCCATGGCCTAGTGCTCTTCCTGCCATATGTCAGATACTCAGTAAGATGAGTGTGAAGCTAAGCTGGAATTCCAATTCTCAAGCCAGTAAGATACTCTATCTGTCACCTATAAGACAGGTTCAAGTTTGCTCTCATCCTCATGTTAAGATTCGGTGCTATGTGGCACCACGGTACCCCCTTGGTAACACACAATACAACTGTGCATTTAGTGTTCATTGTTGATCTCTTCTAAGATGAAAAAAATCAAGCATAACAGCTTCTAATGGGTCCTTATTTTCTTGACACATTTGGCGAGATATTCTGGATGAAAGCTCATTTTTGTTATCATTTATTCTTTATGGTCCCGAATGTTTATATTATGATACAAAACTATCTCCTCCTAGGCTGAGAAAAGCCAAGCTCAGATTGTTCCAGGGGAGTGGAATTCAGAGGCCAGGTGGTCAGGGGGCGTGCAGGTTCATACCCCTTTTCCATCAATAATGAATTCCAATGAATTCCATTTCTTTTGCAGTTAGAAGCAGACAAGTGAAGGATGCAGAATTTTGAGCTGGGTAACCCAGGCATGCCTTCACACTCAAAAATGCATTCAGGCATTTTGCCAGGCAGCTTGCATGGTGTCAGAGTTCTTGCCCTCTCATATTACCAACAGTAGATACTCTACCCTGGTGATGTCCATCCCATTTCTATGGTGGTTGATATCAAGCACATACTTAAGCATTTTGAATACACGAGAAGCCAGATCACATATCTGACTTTAAATGTGTGAGTGTGTTCCCAATGAAATACCGGCCAAAGAGACTTGAATGAGGATGGAACTACTCTTATTTGAAATAGTGCCCAACCAGGGGGTCTTGCTGTGCGATGCCATAGTGACAAGATTTGAAGGGAAGGGAAAAAAAGAGATCAGAAAATAACAGAAAAACATAGTTAGAACACGTTGTCACATTACAAGTCATTTCTTTCTCTTCGAAGGCAGGGAAGGAGCATAAGGGGAGGAATGGAAGGAACACACCACAGTGGCATCAAGAACGGAAAAGAGGAAGGTTAATGTTGTATTTTTCTGGTAATGAATTTCCAGCAATGGCATGTCACGGAAGCCTTATGAATCGCCTTTTTTTTTTTTTAGGAATTCACAATGACCCTTGAATGTTATCCTATGAATCGCACAGGAAAGTTAAAACACCCCAATCAAAATGTAGCCATGCAAGAAGGCAAACTGTCGGATCCATGCGCAACTAGACCTGTATCGTAAACAGATTACAAGCTTCCTGAATTGGTAACCATCCAACCTAAAGGAAGAAATCAAAAGCAAGCTTTTTTTGTTGTTTTGTTTTATTTGGAAAAGATGGCAGAGGAATAGCTGCTCCTATTTGGTCTGGGACTAGGTTTTCAACCACACTCAGAAATTC
The DNA here is from genome assembly GCF_001890085.2 of Hipposideros armiger. Classification (NCBI taxonomy): domain Eukaryota; kingdom Metazoa; phylum Chordata; class Mammalia; order Chiroptera; family Hipposideridae; genus Hipposideros; species Hipposideros armiger. The sequence goes on from NW_017731957.1 coordinate 1,111,428, forward strand.
CATCCTAAGTGCCAAAGCAAATTCTCATTATTATGATGACAAAGTTAATGCACTAACAC
>NW_017731957.1:1121696-1126759 GCF_001890085.2 Hipposideros armiger
CAAGAGCTTGCAGCTGAGGTCAGGATACCTGGCCAGAGTTGGGCTCTACACCTCACCTGTGGACAAACTTCACCTCACTTGTCAGCATAAAAGTACTGTGTTATATGCTGTTGTATAAAAATGACCGTAAGGCCCATCCACAGGGCCTACCTTACAAGGTGGATGTGAAAATGAAATGAAACATGCATACAAAATACTTTACAAGCAAAACATTGCTAGTGTTATCAGTGGCACCTCACACACACACACACACACACACAAAAGGCTGGCAACAGAAAGAACCAGTAGCTTCCCCAAATCCATTGAGGTTCAAAGTATTTTCAGGCTTCTCCTCAGCAATACCTTTATTGGCAGGATCTCCTCAATATAGCAATGGTTTCTGAAAAAGAAAAAAGAAAAAAAAAAGATTTCTAAATGTCAACATTTTCCTGTGGTCTTTCCCATTTGAGTCATTGACTGATGGGACATTAGGTGGCTAGACTCAAAATACAGAAGCATAAAACCCATTGTATTACCTCCTCTATCTCCAGTTCACTAATCCCCCACCCCTCCCACACATACCTCAGATGAGCACAGGAAGCCCACTCCCGCCTGTCCCTACCTCTCCTCTCTGCTTGTCCTCACCCAGCATCTTCACCAAAACCCTGAGATGCTTCTAATTATTTACCTACAAGTTGGGTCTGGTTTGTGACTGTCCTTCCCCAGAAGTTATTCTCTTCCTCCTTCCCAGGGCCTCCTTCCTATTTCCATTGGCTGAGGGGGAGCATGCCCCTAACACCATACCCTGGAAACACCCATTCATCTACTCCCTTGTTCAGAGAAGCTAGAGAAAAATCACCCAATGGTGCTTTCTAAACAAAGGATCTAGAGGTAATGGGGGTCCCTTACCATATAAGGGATGCAGACGAAGGAAGTTTGTCGGCAAAAAAAGAAAACAGAGAATTTAAGGGAGTGAAGGGGTGAAGCCGGTGGACTTGGCGGTGTTGTGTAGCTGGCCAATCTCAGCTCAGCCCTCCCTCCTCAACCNGGGAGAGCAGAGGGCAGAGGTTGGAGCTATTAGAATCTAGAAGCTTGGAAGAAGAGTTATATGGAACTGAGATATGTACTGCCAGGGAAGAGATGACAGCTTCTGAGGTACTGTCATTGCAGGACCTTAGGGGCCCACAGAACTGAGCCTCAGCCGATTCTGAGAAGGTGCAAAAGAGAGCAGAACATTGGAGCCAATTGCCACTGCCAGGGTGATAGGCCATCATCAGGTGACACTCTCTAGGATCACCATATGGGCAAGAAGGAGCAAGACCCTTCTGCTGCTCAGCCTCAGTCTCCCTCTAGCACCTCTCCGGCAGATGACAAAGTTGAAACGTGACTGCAGAGAGTCCCAACTTCACAAAGCAGAATTCAGAAGGCTGGATTTGGAGTTTAGAGATGATAGCTTAATTCATGGCCCCTTCATCCATTCATTTTGTGCATTTATGGAGTGCTTATTACGTGTCTGACTGTGAGGCTCTTGGCTAGACACTGGGGAGTCTGAAGAATTAAATGGAAAACTCTTATAAAGTGCACAGCTCAGTGACCAGTGCAACATAGACCCAGCTCTACACTGTCAGGCCTAGTGAGAAACACAAAGGAAAAGGAAATGGACGACAAAACACCAGCCCTTGCCTTTCAGGAGTTCTGTGTTTAATTAAGTGTGGTGGGATGTCAAAAAGCAAAGGACAAAGTCATACATGTTTATACACTTTAAAAAGTATTTCAGGCATAAGTGTTTGAAGAATCCAGAGAAGTAAGCAAATATTTTGGGGACTATCAGGAAAGCCTTCACAAAGAAGAAGGGAGTGAGCAACACCTCACTATTTAGACAATGGCCAAAAGGGGTGAGACCATTAGAAGTGGGAGGGGCCACGTGAGCAAACGCAACACAGTGGCAACTCACTGGATGCTTCCAGTGAAGCCCTGACCTCAAGGGATGAAGGATGGATTTGTGATATGGAGGATTGAGGATGGGGCCAGTTGAACATTTCTTGACTCTATTCTAAGGTGTAGATGAGCCATTGGAGTTCTTTGAATGAATAGAAATTATGTGTAAGAAATATTATCTTTGTCATTCTTATCATAGCTAACACAATACCTTACATATAGTAGAANAAGGTTTCCTGAAAAAGAAGCAATTCAGTCTGAAGACTGCAATATAGAAATGCAGGCTGGCCCACTGGCCGGCCCTGCAGACATCAACTCTTACCCGAATTTTCAGCCTATTGGCCTGTCCTATAAATTTCAGGCTTATCAGCTGTACCCTCCACCCCAATCATGTGAGCCAATTTCTTACAATAAATCTCTTAGATAGATAGATAGATAGATGATAGATAGATAAGATATACTATATAGTCACTATATATATTCTCTATGTAATACATATATATTATACATATACAATAGACTATATATAGAATATTGTATCTACATATATATGTACATATATTCTATTGCTTTTGTTCCTCTGGAGATCCCTAATATACTCCCTTTTATTAAATAACAAGAAGCTATCCAGTGCTATTTTATTAAGTAACCAGAAGCAAACCAGCTTTACTCACATTCTGTTTGCCCAAGGTTTTCTTTTCTCTGTAAACTGTTAGAGTTGATCTTGCCGGTGCATCTAAGCTATACACTGATGGTAAGGCCTCCCCCGTTTTCTATGGTCCTTTCCTACCCTTCCCACGCTGTGCCTCTATTGGAAGCATGCTATGAAACATGCTTTGTAATATCTAACACTCCTGGAATCGGCCCGTTTTCTGCTAACAGAACATGCAGGTAGTAATACCAGCTCCTAAAATAATGTGGGCTACAAGGGATGAACCACAGAGGTTAAGGTATATTAGAAGAAAAGTCCGTGTTCTGGACCTCAGGATGTCATTCATCTAAGTACTGGAGGGGTGCAAGGAGCAAACGAGAGAGGGAAAAGGATGGAGGGAGAGAGAGAAGGAGAGCAGAGAGATGGGGGAGACAGAGGAAGGGAGGGTGGGAAGGAAGGGGAGAGAGAGAGAAGAAGAGGAGAAAGAAGAGGAAGAGAGAGAGAGGAAGGAAGGAGAAGGGAGAAGGGAGGCAGGAAGGGGGAGAGGGAAAGAGGAGAGAGCGGAAGACAAACTTCATGCAGCAGGAAGGACTTGGATATGAGCATGGGGAAAGCTAGTGGAGGTGAAGCTGGAGAGGCGTCAGCTCTTTTTCAGGCATTGCTGTAAGAATCCCACCCTCCCATGGGAGCAGAAAGTCAAGGCATCACCCACTTTGCTGCACTTTTTATAGCCTAAGTAATAGAACTGAAAGCACAGGCACATGTGTGAGTACAGGCACAGACACTTGCATACACACCAATGCATGTAAAACTGGTAAAATCTGAATAAGCATTGTAGATTATACCACTGCCCATTTCGTAATTTTTATATAGTTCTATACTCATATCTGAGATATTACCATAGAGGGAAGCTCGGCGTAGGGTGCCTGAAACCTCTCTTTATCTTTTTGCAACTTCCTGTGAGAATATAATTATTTCAAAATATAAAGTTAAAAAAAACAACAAAAAAATCCACCGCCATCAGAGCCATGAAATATGAAAATGGCACTTGCAGCATGAAAGCTGGCCCCTTCTCTATCCCTCAAGCCACCCAACCATCACCCCAGGCTGCAGGGTGCCCAGGGTGCAGTGGACTGAGGCCAGCTGGCAGGGGGTCCATCAGGCTGGTGGCAGCACCATCCTTGGTAGGGAATTGCACTTCCAGAGGCTGTGTCATTGGATTTTTCTTCTTACCCCTGATTCCAGTTGAGATCCCAGCACTGGCTAGAAAATACCAAGGGAAGCTTGTCCTCTCCTGACAGCCACCCAGCTGTGGCCCAGCCCACGAGAGCAGAGGCCACCATCAGCGTTTAAGGCACAGAATGTTTCTAGAGCTGAGTTTTTTTAAGATGCTGCATCTGCTAAGCCCTAGCTGTTTCTCTAAGTCTGTTCTACTCCGTGACTGAGCCCAGAACAGCTCCAGGACACATCTGACTGTCGCTGCCCTTAGCATGCAAGGCAGATGCTAAGGGCTGCTTTCCCAGAGGCTCTCCCTCAGCCCCAACAGGACTGGCTCTCAGCTCTTTAGAGAGGCCAGCCGTCCATGCAGACATATCCCAGGGCCCTGGGGGCAGCAGGGCTTGTTACAGGCATGCTGGGCTCACTCACTGTAACTACCGTCTTTTTTTGGATGGAAGCCATACATGTCAAAAGGACAGACAGAAATGGGTATAATTTAAAGACTAAGGGAAAAGTATTTTAAATGAACAGATTGTATATTTCACCAAGAAGCTTTCCTCAGTTCGTTTGCCACTATACAATGAAGGGTCTGGAGGAAACATTTCTCTCTGCCCTCGAAGCCTGAGAACGCTAACTCTCGTTAACCTCCCAATTTTATTCTTTGAGAAAATCCAAATTCAGATAATCCAATTTATATGTATTAAAATTATCTGAGGCAAGTGTCCAGGGGAAAGTTTCCCTCTCACCCCCCACCCCGTCAGTTCTGATATTACATAAGGAGAACTACTTAAAAATACAATCCACTACCTTTTATTTTGGCAGGTGATTCTGAGGCAATTGGTAATCTGTTAATTGAAAAAGCAATTCTTTAAAGCAGTGGTTCTGCACCAAGGGTGAGTTTGTCCCCCAGGGGACACTTGGTAATATCTAGGGACAATCTGGATTGTCACAATTGGAGTTAGAGGTTGGAGTGCAACTAGTATCTGGAGGGTGGAGGCCAAAGATGCCTCTTATGATGCACAGAACAGCCCCCACCCAAAAAATATGTACATATAACCCTTATTATTCATTCAGCAAACAATTCCTTGGAACCTAGTATAATCTTAAGACACTATGCTAGGTCCTGGGGTTGGAGAGCCCGCCTTGCAGCATCTAGTAGAGGAATGACAGAGATATACAAGAAAATGTAATGTAATATAGGGCATGCTAAGTGCCTGAGTGAAAATACAAATTAATAGAGGTAAGGATATGAGTTTGTGAGGGTGGGATTGGGGGA
>NW_017731957.1:1133807-1139395 GCF_001890085.2 Hipposideros armiger
CCTGAAGGCAGAAATATTTCTTGCTCCTCTCTGTCTCTGCCGACTCTGCAGACAAAGAGAGCCTGGCACAGAGTAAAGATGAAATAAATGCTTGTTATACTGAATTTGCAAGCAACGGATTGAATGCTAGAATACCACCTCAAAGGTGACTATCTAGTGATGCTTGTGCATGTCACAAAGACACAGGCACATCAAATCCTAGCAAACAGTAAATTACCTTGGTCCTCCAAGCTTAAGAAAACCTATTTTTTTCCCTCTATGAGTGGTTTTATAATATAATTAATAAAACAGAAGAGATATTATTTTCCCAGAATGAAGGTGTCCAATTCAGTTTAGTATCTCAAAAGGCTGGTGTTTACCTTACTCGAATGATGGGCAGCGTTTCAGCTGTTTACTTTATTGCAATGCGGTTAATAGCTGCATATGCAGGCTGAGAAGACAGAACTTGGGAAATCGCCAGGAAATTTCATATAGCATAAAATGATCAGAAAAGTGATATACAAACACTGCATGAACAAATAATTATGTAAAGCAGTAGGCCACAGAACTCAAACCTTCACTTCAGAGGCTTCTTGGGTTATTACATTTTTGTAACCCATCCACCAATCTACAGCAGGAATGATCCTACTGAAAATAAGTGATTAATTCTAAGAGCAGAATTAACAGGAAAACAGAATTGAGAACTGAAGTCAGTCCAAACCCCAGCACAAGCTGCTGTTGACATATGAAGCAGGAAGCGAACTCCTTCTGGGGTTTGCAGGTCCTTCTTAGCAGAGCAGTGAGAAGGCTTGGTATTCACTGTGGGCAGCCCATTATGGTGTCGGTGGCTGAATTGTTGGGTATCTCCACCACATTATGGTGCACCCCTCTGCAACCAGCTCCCCACTGGCTAGTCTCCAATCCAGATAAAACTACAGAATGGGTCAGGCTGAGTGAGACTGTGTGGATAAGAGGTTTTCTTTTCTTCTGCATCTTCCTCTGGTAGCTCTAAGTCAAGAGCACACTAGATCTGAAGACCAAGTGATGCGCTTTTGGCATTATCACTTACGGTGTGATTGGTAATTTGGGGAAAACAGCTTAGATGTCCAATTACAGGGGACTGACTAAATAGATCATTGTTCAGCCAAACAAAGTTACAACATGCTGTGCTTTTCAGTAATGTTGTAGTAGATTATTAAATTACATGAAAATAAACTCATAAGGATGTTGTTAAGTGACAAGGTTGCTATGAGATTATTGAGCGCAAGTATTCCCCCTCCCCCTGGCTTTCACCACGGTGAACACTGACCTAAGGTTGAGGGAAAGTTCAGATCTAGATTGCTTAGGAAAATGTAGCAACTTTGCTTGAACTATGCCTTGCCAGTGCCGACAAATTAGATTTGGGACAAAGAAAGGGGACTTCACACAAAGACTGATGAGACAGGCAGTTAACAAGGAAGAAAGAGCACCTTATAAAAAAGCCAGACAATGGGACCAACGGTTCCCTGTCCCCCCACAGCTGCCATTTCCAAGCTGGAGACAGAGGCTCTTCTTGCTAGAGTATCATTTAATCTCTGGTTCTCAGTTGCTTCATCTCTAAAATGGGAGTAACCATAATTCTTTATTGGTAATAGTGGAAGACTAAAGAAAAGAGGCATAACATGCCTGGCATGTTAAAAAGCATGCAATGAACATGGCAACAGCATGCCTCCCTCCGCTCCCTCCCCTGCCTGAGGGACCTTGAGGCAGGTGGGGGAGCAGTTGGAGTAACCTGCAGCTGCTTTGTAAACTTGGGCTAGGGTCTGCCATAGAAACAAGCCAGAGGTAAGGATTCTGACTCAACCCAACTCACCCAAGCCAAGGAGCAGCCGGCTCAACACTTGCCAACCTGCTCAGGATCCCAGGATTTCCTGACTGATGACTGAAGAAATCTTTTCTTCTTGAGTCTTTCCGTGCTGCTTTGTTTTCTCACCTCTGTCTAAGGTGAGCCTCGAAAGTTCTAATTTTCTGCCCCTGGCTTGACTTCCTTCTAGAATGAGTGACTGTGGGAATGTCCACACCCTTCAGGGAAACCTGACGTCTACTCATGGAGGTGTGATCTAACCCCGTGGCCTCAACAAGAGTATCTCACAATCATCAACATAAGGAGTCTTCCCAAAGTCTGGGTTCGTCAGCAGTAAACATCACAGACGAGACACCCACAGCCCTGGCTAGCTTGCAAATGACTTGAATTTACCCCAGTCCCTTTCATCCTCTTCTGACTTCTCAGAAGTCCCACACACCTTGAAATCCATTCTCAACAAAAAATGGGGTTAATTTCGTTCAGCAAGTTTCCTAGAATATCTCATCTCAGGAAGATGAGAGTGAACCAATCAGTGAAATAGAGCAAAAAATTGATGGTGGGACTTGCTGTTGAAACTAAAGTGTCAATCTGGGAAATAGGAACAAACCTGTCCAGGACACGCTCCACCCAAATGAAAAATGTAAGGTGGAGGAATTACTCAAAGAAACAGGGCGGGTCATGTTTTGGCTGTCTAGAATATATCATGTAGGGCTATGAAGAAAACAGATTCTCAACTGGAAATGAACCTGGAGATCTTGGCAAAAACCCAGATTAAGGCTACAAAGTAAATATTGTAGAATGAAGATAGGATTTTCATTCTTGATGATACAAACAAGACACATCGACTGTTAAACTTGGTTCTGCCCAAGCCTCTGTGAGTTCTAGCCAGGGTAGGTCAACCCAGGCAAAAGGCATTGGTTTCACAACACTAAGTAATAATTGGCTTTCAAAAATGATTTGGTTTTTGTTTAATAAATTGACTTAGGTATCAATTGTACCCACCCTCTTGCCAAAACCAACTGAAATTAAAATAAAGGCTCAGAGCAGGTACATAAGTAAATTGTGTGTGTGTGTGTGTGTGTGTGTGTGTGTGTGTGTGTGTGTGTGTGCCCTTGACAACTGTGATGGACATGGATGAAACACAATGGGAACCTGAGAGAGGACTCGATCTTATCTGTGTGTTAGAATCCAGCAGGTTCCACAAGAACTGTGGCTGCACGGGGCACCCAGCCCTGTATGTGTGCTCTAACCACTTTCCAGTTGGAACAAAATCTATTATGAAATACATACAACAGATATTGATATAACTTCACTTTATATAATTTGTAAGCTACAGAAAATAATTAGTTGTGGGCTCAATTTTAAATGCATCTATAAAGCACATAACTAAAATAAATATTACTGTGATAGTTTCTGCAAGTTGAAGAATCCTTTAGTTGAGAAAAATAATGGCTCCCTGGCTTATCTTTTGTGAAATCTGGACTTTGCTATTTTGTGTCTGTCCAAAGTGGGGAATACATAATAATTAGATTAATTTCCATATACAACAGAGTAGATCCCCTAAGAACTGTACTTGAAGTCTAACATGACATTGCCCACAAGGCAGATAGTATCCCTGACAGCAGCTAAGGGATTCTGCTTTAAGGTACACAAGTAAGACAAAGGTGAAAGCATAGTGGGTGCTCAGGTTGGCTTCCTGTCCTCCCTCTTTTTCTTTAGCTGGAGCATTTCTCGTCAGTCCTGGTTCATGCTAAACATATGTGTCTGGCCATCCTCAAAGTATCATTAATTGCAGACCCTTCTCAATCTCACCATCTATTAACTTCCAAATTCAGTCTTAACAGTTCTATGTGCATCAGCAATTTGGAATTCATTAGCTAGAGTCCTGTTGCCCCAGCTATCTCTGTTTCTATGTGCTGTTTTTTTCACAGGTCTATGAAAGGAAGGAAATTGGGATAGTGCCTCGATTTAGAAAAATTGCCATAAATTCTCTCTGCAAAATGCCTTATACCTTGCACTGCTCTAGTAAAAGATGGCAAAAGCCACCTTCCGGGCATGTGCTTTCTTGAAGAAGTGCCACCACTAATCAATCTATGCTGATGAGCTGACACACCCACAGCCTTGCGCCCCTACCGTGGGCTTTGATTTCCAGCTGTTTCACATGCACTGAGCGTGCATTAACAAATGCAAGCCCCAGGCATGTGGTCACTGATTTCTGCTGTAAGAAAAGGAGAATAAGCAGCTTTATCTGAAGTCTCACTTTTAAAATACTTCCTCCCCAGAGTGTCACCTCTGTGCTAGCTGTTTGCTCACCTTTGATTTCTGGGCCATTTTAGACCAGCTGCTGCTACAAGCTTGTTTGCTTCAGGCTTTCTGCTCCGCTGGTCCCTGCATTTTATTCTCATTCTCTCCCTATCCCAGCTCTGGTCCCATCCTTCATCAGACATTGCTAATAGCCCAGATGACAAAGTGGCGGGAACTTGTGTGTCTTGGCTTCACTTCCCATGGATAAATCAATAGACCTGTGGGGGGAGTGATGGTTCTCCGCCATCTGGGAAAGTGCACAGTTTCTCCTGCCATCATCATCATCTCCCTGTCACTTTCTAGTTGCAGGCAGCCTGTTACCAAAACCAATATTATTCTTAAAGAATTTTCTTCTGCCTGCCTCTCACACTGCAGTGCTCCCCTGGAAAGCAGGAACCATAGCCCAGGCTGGTGGTTCTCAAACTTGACCATGCCTCAGCATAACCTGGAGGCCTTGTTCAACCACAGACGTTGGACCCACCCCCAGTTTGCAATTCAGTACATCTGGAGAGGAGCCTGAGAACTTGCATTTCTTATAAGTCCCCAGGTAAGGCTGATGATGCTGGACCAGGGACCATACTCTGAGAACCACCATCCTAGCAGTTAATAAGCACCGGATTAGAAGCTAGATCTATAGAGCTGGGCCTTTACTGCCACTTATCATTATGTGACTTCAGGCAACTTACTTGATCTATCTGAGCCTCAGTTTCCTCATCTGTATGATAAGGAAACTATGAGTGACCTCACAGCATTGTTATAAGGATAAAATGGGATAATATAAGTAAAGCCCTCAGAACAGAGTTTGGCACACAGTAAGCACTCACTAAGTGATAAATTGTCACTACTTCACACAGCCGATTAGGGATTTCTCTCGCAAGGGCTCTTAGCCCCTGAAGTCATCAATCTCAGAGTGGAAGTCTGCATTTTAACAAGGCCTGGACAGGCAGTAGAGCCTTTGAAGCTTAGAAGTTCAAGGCCTTTTTCCTCAGAGGTAGCAGAAACTTGACTTTGGTCCAAGCTGCATATTCTCTGGTGGATGACAAAGTGGGGTCACCACGGCCCGTTTGCGCCTCTGGGGCGAGAGCACCGTTTGCACTTCTCATGGAATAGTAAATGTGAAGCGCCATCTCCTCCGCCTTCCACCTTTCTTCTCTTCATGTTTTATTCTTTGTCTGCATACTTCAAAATATTTCAAACAGCTGTGGGTTCCTGCTTGTGATTCCTGGGCAGCCACCACTACTATAATGCAAATTCATAGAGAATTAACAAAATCAATGGTTTAATATTGTATTAGCAGAAAACTCCCACTCTTGCACTGCAAAAAAATAGAGCTAAAACAGTGATCACCCTAGAAAGGGCGCCCGCAATGACCAAGCCATAGAGGACATTTTCTTGCTAAGAGAGAGAGAGAGAGAGAGAGAGAGAGAGAGAGAGAGAGAGAGAGAGAGAGAGAGAGAGAGAG
>NW_017731957.1:1145658-1146636 GCF_001890085.2 Hipposideros armiger
TGAACCAAGAATGGTTTCTACCTTCAAGGACATTTATAATGGACTAGAGGAGATTTGTGATCCAGAAAACAACTCTTCCCATTGCTATGTGTGGTGTGTGCATTAAAGAGGTACAAACAAAATACCAAGGAAACTTGAGATGTATAGTTCACCCCAAACAGGTTCAACCTGTTGGAACATGGGAAGTCTCAGGAATTTAATATAGACTTACTTTCCTGTTTGCTTTATGTTATTTGAAAGATTGTTACAGATGTTTCAGCATTGTTTATGTAATTTGTGCATAGCATAATAATGCTGGCTGTCTGAAAGCATTCCTGATTTTATAGACTGTGTTGGAGAAACTCAAAGCATCATAAGCTGATAGTTAAATCATAACCTCCGAGAAAGACTGACATCTTCATAGGCTGTCACTGATAGCCAGCATCTATTATCCTATCCCCTGTCTTTTGCTTATCTTTGCAAGTTTTCCCCAAAATAAGTATTCTTGAACCCAAATGTGAAAACAGGTATGCTTGGAAGTACTATCAACTTAGTAAGAAAGAACCCATACTGAGCTGCCCTTCTGTTCCCACTTCCTTTATTCCCTGGATCAAGTTTCCCTATCTCCCTCCTGGATGATGGAAATGGCTTCCTAACTGTCTTTCCTACCTCTTTAATGCTGCCACGGTAGTCTTCTCAAATACAGATCTGATAACACCGCCACCCTTCCCAGAAGACCTCAAGGGTTCCCTTTCTATAGAACAAAGTTTTTAAGTGACCAAACTTCATCACAGATTTGACTCTAACCTACTTCTCCAGACACACCTTGGCCCACAGGCACCGTTAGCAACAGCTTCATCAAATCATTTGCCACTTTCCAACCACACCCTGTGTTTTAACACGCACACTGTTGTTCTGATGGTTCCCTTAGCTTCGGACTCCTGTTCCCAATTTGTCTTCCATCCAGATCTCCTCAAGTATCACACCTTCAAAACTTTC
>NW_017731957.1:1151501-1186956 GCF_001890085.2 Hipposideros armiger
GAGAGAGAGAGAGAGAGAGAGAGAGAGAGAGAGAGAGAGAGAGAGAGAAACATATTGCCTGTTGAGGAATCCTCTAGCTCTGGGACTCCATTAGTAAGAGCCAATAATACATTGAAACTGCCTTGTGATATCAGTCAATTCTGTGTTTTAGTTGAGTACAGCATATTGAGGCTAATGAGGACCTAGGACCTTAAGCATTTTAAATTTTCTAACATAATACAAGCTCCTTTACAAATTCTTGTCCTTTATGAAATTTCATAAATCCAGCTCAATGACTCACACACTTGCCTATAATAATCATTTAGGGAGAGAATTAAGAAGACCAATTCCCATCTCCCCCATATCACCCTAAAACTCTGATCCCATGGATAGCTGGTATTTGCATTGTAACAAATATCCCTTGAACTCTGATGTGCATGGACTCCAGAGACCCCCAATCTGAAAAGGGCCCTCAGCGATGTCTGTTTCATATTTCCAATCACGTTGCTTTTTCCTGCAGCTGGCCCAGGTTACTGGAGGTCAAGTCAATTTCTTCTCCTCTTTCCTCTCGTCACCATCTTCTTCATTTCCATTTCTGGGAAACCAATCAGCCCTCCAATTCACAAGTTTTATTTTGAAAATTATATTGTTTATCCACAGAAATCCAGAAATAGGTTGGTAGAATAAAAAGCTGAAATTCTCTTTCCCTTCTTATTGCCAGAAGTTATGTATCTTTTGGAGGGAACCTGGGCAGTAAAGAAAAAAAGATCTTGAAGGAGGAATAAAGCTGGAAACAGATCATTTCACCTTTTGGGCCTCAATTCCTCATCAGTGACTTAGTAATTAATAATTGGCACTGTCCAGTAAATAGCCACTAGCCATATGTGGCTTTTAGCTCATTAATACTTTTTATATTGGTTACATATTGAAATTGTAATATTTTTAATATTTGGGTTAAAATACATATATTATTAAATTAATTTTACCTGTTTCATTTTCCTGTTTTTCAAATGTGGCTACTAGAAAAATTTTAATTACATAAGTAGTTCACTTTATGTTCCTGTTAGGCATTTGACCTAAAACTGCACTGTCCATTTGGTAGCCACTAGTCACCTATGGCTATGTAAATAATTTACATTTAAATTAAATTTAAAATTCAGTTCATCCGTCACAGTAGCCACATTTCTTGTTCTCAATAGTGGCATGTGGCTAATGATCACCGTATCTGATGATGCAAATATAAAACATCCCATCTTTGCAGAATGTTCTATTACACAGCACTGACCCAGTAGTTTCTATATTGCTCTAAATCTTTTAACAGTCTGTCCTGAACTGGTTTATAGGAGTTTATGTTAGAAATTTCACTCTCTAGCCCAGCCATAGGCCTAAGTACTTTCTCTTTTGCTCAAATCCTAGATTATGCTTGTGTTGTGGTTCTGAAGGGCCATTTGTTGGGAGCACAAATCCAAACAGGCCACCACTCTTGCTCCCTTCTCAGGTCAATCACCTGGAGTAATCCAAGATTGCTGTATTAGTTTCCTACTGCAGCTGTAACAAATTACCACAAACTTAGAAACTTTCAACATAAATGTATTCTCTTATAGTTCTGGATGTCAGAAGTCTGAAATCAAAGTGTCCGTAGGCCTGCGTTCTTTCTGGAGTCTTTAGGGAAGAATTTGTTTTCTTGATTTTTCCAGTTCCTAGAAGCTGCTGGCATTCCTTTGCTTGTAGCCGCATCACTCCTCTCTGCTTCTATCCTCATGTTGCCTTCTCCTCCTTTGGATCTCCTGCCAGCCTCTCATAAGCATTCCTGTGATTACATTCAACTCACCTGCGTAATTCAGGATAATCTCCCCATCTCAAAACCCTTAACCTAATCACATCTGCAAAGTCCCTTTTGCCATATGAGATACCATACTCACAGGTTCTGGAGATTAGGACCTGGACATCTTTGGACCATAACTAGCCTGCGCAATCTCCAAACAGACAACCAATACACCTGGTCTGACCTCTGCATATCATGTGCAGAGGCCAAATAATTGTGCACAATCCAAGGACAACTCAAACTCTGCTTTTTTTCAATGAAAATGCCCTCAAAGACATCAGATAATTCTGAGAACCACACAGATAACATTCATTCATTTACCTGAGATGAGATAAGGATTTCTCTGTTAGGAGATCCTATCATTGCTCAGAAAAAGTTTGTTTTGTTGGGCCATTATTGTCACCCTTTCTCAGTCTCTGTAAAACTCCCCTCTGCCATGGCCCCTCCTGGAGGAGAAAAATTTTTAGCTCAAAGTCAATGACACCGGACCCCTGTATCGGAACCATTTCTGTCAGGGAGAGAGGATAAGATGGCAGCGAGTCCCTGATAGGAGTTTATCACTAAGAGGAAGCCAGAGTGTTGTTAGGATAGAAGAACAGGCATCACTGGACAGGTGGAAGTGACAAGTGACAATCACTGGACAAGCGGGACCTGAGTGAATAAGCCCTGGAAGGATTCTCATTTAACAGTTTTGTGACTGATCCATTGCAAGTACAATGGATGTTTTAAATAACATGAAGTTTCTGCAGTAGTTAGTAGCCATAAAAAAGATCTCAGCAGCATGCTTGAAGGGACAAGTTAGCATAGGCAAAGCTAAGATAATTCATGTAGTAATCCAAACTCTAATTAGATACTTATGAGCTCCCAGGTACAGCTGTGATTCTGAAAAGGACCAAAGCAACAATTCCTAGAACACACAGCCAAAGGGACCAAACAGCATGGAAATAATATCGGAAGTAAAATTGAACGTGTTCTAACTACTGAGCTCCCAGTAGCAACAGAAATGATCCTACCAATAAAAGTGTCACCTGACATGTCAATGAACCCCAAAAGCCTATGACACGGCAGCCCTCTGACGGCCTCCCTTCAGTAGAGTACACTTTATTTATTACAGGCAACTCCATACTGGTCCACTATTCAGTGACAGTAATACTCCATCAAATGGAATAAAGAAAACAGAAACCAAGGGTAGCTGTGCACCTACCCCCTCCTTCCTCAAACTTGCTGGCTCCCTCACTTCTCAAACTTGCTGGCTCCCTCAGGGACACCCACCCACCCCTGTTCATCCCCTTCTGGGCACTGCTGTGGTCTTCACCCCCTTGTCCCTCTCTTAGCTCCTGTCTTCTACAAAGTGGGAGGCTCAGAGCCTCACAGGGACAACCCAGGGCCCTCACTCTCCTTTCTGCTCTTTGTCAAAAGTCAGAGAAGAGGTTCCAGGAAGTTCAGATTTAGCTTCTAGGCTGGGTGGTTTCATCATCAGAACCAGGTCCAGCTATGTCAGCAGCCAGTTTCTAGGACCCCCACTAGCTCATAGTGGCCTGCATATACGTTAGAAAAAGGCACACCTTCTACCAGGAAGTGCGCTTAATTTGGGGTCCCCACCAGCAAAGCCAGAGACAAGGACATGGGGGTGAGTAGTTTATTAAGATGTGATGCCAAGAAGCAAGAGTAAGAGAGGAGCAAGAGGGACTCAGGGCAAGAGGAAAAGCCAGGAAGTGATGTGACAAGGAGCTGATTACCAGGGTGGGGAACTTGGGCTCAGCCATGAGACCCTTGGGGAACTGTAGTGTGTGTCTCAGAAATGTCCCTCTGAAGGTCAGGAGGCTGTGGCATTTTTATGTCTGATTCCAGTCCTACTCCTCGGTTGAGGCCCTCCCCAGGGGCTAATGTCCCTTCACTTCCCAGTTGCCCTTCATGGGCCGCTGTGCAGCAGGCAAGTGTGGAGAGGGGCAGGCATTTGACCTGGGGTGACAACGGAGGCACCGCTGACGCCCAACATGGCTGCTGTGACTTCACAGCGGGAAGGGGGACATCTGCAGGTGGCAGCTAGTCCAGCCCCCGGGGTGCATGGCCTGGCCCAGTGGGGCAGGAGCTGGATTTCTGCTCCCACTCACCCCCTCAGCCAGGCCTGGCCTGTGTGGCTGCATGCGGTGTGGCTGCAGTGTCACCTCTGAGATGATACAGACACACCTATGACACTGCAGCCCTCCGGCAGCCTCCCTTCAGGACAGACACAAAGAACTGGTGAGGCCCTAAAGAATAACAGGTAAAATGGCCTGGGAGATAACGAAGCTGACAAATTAGGATGCACTAAAAATATATAATAAAAGTAAAAACTTAGCCTGGCCTTAGCCTGGAGCTGCCTACCCACATTGCCTGGACCCAACAGGAGTTCTGTCTGCAGGCACAGTCACTCTGGAGGCAGCAGACACTCTTTTGAGTCCCCAGCCCTAGGCAAGTTCATTATTCATTTAAATGATGCTCTAACCAACAACTAGCTCAGCACCTGTGTCCCGGAAACACTGACCACACCCTCCAGGGTCAGAGACAGAAGAAAGCAGAGCCCAGGTCAGTCAGAAAGCAGCTGAAGCGCAAGATAATGGGCCTTGCCACCTGCCAGATTTCGGTCTCCATAAGGAAATACTCAAGGCAGGGAAAGGAAGGAAGACTGTTTAGAGCTCACCAACATGACGTAATACATTCACCCTTCTCACTCCAGAGATGAGGCTCTTGGTCTGCCTGGAACATTCTGCCCACCCCCCTCCTCACTGTGGGACCACTGCCCACAGGAGCCGTTGTAATGGGACCTTCCCAGACCCTGAGGTCCCCCCACTCACTGGAGCGCAAGGTGAAGGCTGTGTCCTTCTAATCCATTACTGCCGACCCCCCTTCCCCAGGACCCTGCTGGGCCTGGCAGGTAAGAAAGGGGCTCAAATATGGAGTAAATAAATAAATGATCATTTAAAAAGAAAAAAAACTTTGTTCTGAATACACTAATTAGGCGATTTATGATAAATTATAACTCCAAGTATGTCATACTGCCAAGCACCCTAATAATGTTTAAATGTTGATGACATTTTTGTAATAAATGTAGAAGACTGAAAAGAATTCCAACAAGTCACTAGCAAGGGCTAGGAAATGGTGAGAAGGCCCCCTCACAGAATCCGTGCATCAACCAGCACTTCCAGGCCAGCAGCAGTGCTGGTTACTGAGAATGAAAGGCTATGGCTGCAGCACAAGTCTCACATCAGTCTAATCCAAAACCCTTTGGGACCTTTTATTTCCACAATTTTCAAATCAATTTCCTCTGTAAAAAGACATTCTGTGCCAACCACACAAAGATCTGGGTCAAAACAAAACAAAACAAAAGGCTGATTCACAGAAATGACTTCATTGTTCAGACCCAAAGAGGTGAATTTCTTTAATCCACTGCACATTAAAAACTGATAAAGATTTCAAATGAAGGAGAGGAAAAAGTGGGTACAGATATACTGGGGCTCTTTTTATAGTACTGGAGTGTGAAAATGTTAATTAAAGAAATCTCAGAATCAGAGAGGATCTAAGAAAAGAAGGAGCAGGAATTTTTATTTAGGTGTTGTTTCATCAGGTTAAAAAAATACAAGTTTCATGCATTACTTGCAGTAATTCTCAGGAACATCTGGGCCCCAAAAATGCTCCTGTTGAAACTGCAAAGTGCTAGAGAACGATTTAATGACACTGTCACCACAGTAAAATAACCCATTAATATTGAAGAGCACAAATTAGCAAATCTTGGAACAGTAAATGAGCATAACAGATTGTTCAATATCGTTCTAGTGGTATTCTTAAAAGGGCTATACTCACCCATTTTTTAAAAATAGAAGTTAAAAAAAAAAAGGCACCAGCAGATCTTAGCGGTTGTACACATTGGCTCAGCAAAAAGGTTCCCAAATGCGTCTCAGTGTCTTTCTCAGCATCTGCCAAGTGAGTCTTCATTACCTTACTCTTCTTCACATCCAATGAATAATAATACAACAAATAACCACTTTTTCTGCCCTTACTGGGGACCCTATTCTGCTCGGTGAGTTTGCATACAAGTTCTTGAGCCCTCCTAATGCCCTGTAGAGGTATTCCTATGTCTGTTTCGCAAAGTGCAGAAGCTGAGTCTCGGGAAGGTTAAGCAAATTGCCCACCAACATTTAACTAGTGAGTAGGAGAGCTGGGGCCTGAACCCCAGTCTGTCTGCTTCCTAGGTCAAGTTGTTTGCCACCTTAAAACAATAGGTAGAAAGATAAAGTGGGTATAACACATATCCAAAGGAATTCACTCAGATCAGACATGGATGGGAGCAATCATCCTTGGACTCTGCTCCTGCGCCATACTGTATCTCATACCCTGATGGCAGCATGAGTGATTTTGACTAGATCATGCCCATAGCTGTCAAAATCTCTGAGCTGCAGGCGATGGAAACCTATCCTAGTCAACAAAAGCAAAGACATTTTCTTGAAACGGGTCACAGAGTCAGTGAGAAGGCTGCTGCACCAGGCAGAAAATGGGCAGCTCTAGAGACTGGCCAGCTGAAATGAAACAAACCATCTCTTGCCAAAATTGATTGGTCCTGGGTCTCTATTCTTCTGCTCAGATTGTCCTGGCTTGGGTCAGAGAGTATCCACTGGGGAAGAGATAATATCCTAAAATGAAATGTACTGGTAGCTGGGCCACTGTGTCACACCACTCCAGAGGACACCATTAGCATAGATTATACTATGAATGATATGCCCTCAGGCTGTACAACACACCAGCAGCACAAACAAATCCCAGGCAGCCTCTCTGAACTCTTTGCTTGTTAGATACACCACCCACACCCACCACTCACTCTTCACACAATTAACTTTCTATATAGCTTAGTTATTTTATCTTCTCCAGCTGCACTAGAAGATTCTTCTTTTTATCACCACATAGCTACTGTTTGTTTATTTTTTAACATTATTTTTTCAATTACAGTTGACACTCAATATTATATTAGTTTTAGATGTACAGCATAGTGTTTAGACATTTATATAACTTATGAAGTGATCTCCCTGATAAATCTAGTACTCATCTGACAGCACACTCAGTTACTATAATATTACTGATGATATTCCTTAAGCTATACTTTATATCCCCATGACTATTTTGTAACTGCCAATTTGTACTTCTTAATCCCTTCACCTTTTCACCCAGCCCTCTAATTCCTCTCCCATCTGGGAACCATTAGTCTGTTCTCTGTATCTATGAGTCTGTTTCTGTTTTGTTTGTTTGTTTACTTTGTTCTTTAGATTCCACATATAAGTGAAATCATATGGTGTTTATCTTTCTCTGTCTGACTAATTTCACTTAGCATAATACCCTCTAGGTCCATACATGTTGTCACAAATGGCAAGATTTCATTCTTTTCTATGGCTGAGTAATATTCTTAAACATATGTACCACATCTTCTTTATCCAGTCATCTATTGATGGACACTTAGGTTGCTTCCATATCTTTCTTGGCTATTGTAAATAATGCTGCAATGAACATAGAGATGCATATATGTTTTCGAATTAGTGTTTTGAATTTCTTCAGATAAATACCCAGGAGTATAATTGCTGGGGCATAAGGTAGTACTATTTTTAATTTTTTGAGGAATGGCCATGCTTTTTTCCACAGTGACTGCACCAATTTTGCACTGGAAGATTTTTAAGGATAGGATCTAGAACGTTAACATCCCGATTTCTAATACCACGTCACACAAAGTGGTAGTTTCCAATATAAATCTTATTTATATCCACAACCAAATATACATTTCCTTTTAAAAATGAATGGACCTCAGCAGGAGAAGAGGGCAACTGTGTGGGATGAGGCTGAGCAGGATGGAGTTGGGGTGGGGTGGGGGGGGGTGTTGCTCAAGATGTCCACAGAGGAGATTATTCAGTGCACATGGCTGTTGGACATGAAATCAAGATTGTGAAGAGCAAAGTGTTGCAAGTTACTCACGAACTCCAAGCCATGAAGGGCAAATCAAAGAGAACAGTGAGAAAATCAAAGAGAATGAGACCCTGCCATACCTTGTCTGGAACATCATCAAGCTTTTGAATGTTGAGCCTAACAACCGAGAGCAGGATGGTGCCCATATTGACCTGGACTCCCCAAAGAAGGGCGACTGTGTAGCGATCCAAACCTTGACATGACAGACATCCTTCCTGCTATAACTGGATTGTTGGATGCTGAAAAACTGAAGCCAGGAGACTCGATAGGTGTAATAAAGACTCCTATCTGACCCTGGAGACCTGCTCACAGAGTACAACTCATGAGTGAAGGCCATGGAAGTGGACGAGAGGCCCACAGAACAATGTAGTCTTTGGGGTCCAGCACAAGCAGATTCAGGAGCTGGTGGAAGCCATCATCCTGCCAATAAACGACAAGGAGAATTTTGAGAACTTGGGGATCCACCCTCCAAAGGGGGTGCTGATATAGAGGCGCCTGGGTACAAGGAAGACCTTGCTGGCCCAGGCCTGTGCTGCACAGATGAAGGCCACCTTCCTGAAGCTGCTGGCCCCCAGCTGGTGCAAATATTCAGCAGGGATGGTGCCAAGTTGGTTTGTGATGCCTTTGCCTGACCAAGGTGAAAGCTTCATCGTCCATCATCTTCACTGATGAGCTGGGTGCCATCAGTGCCAAACGCTCTGACAGTGAGAAGGCCGGGGACCGGAGGGTGCAGGGAACAATGCTACAGCCTCTGAACCAGGTGGATGTGTTCCAGCCCAACACCCAAGTAAAGGGAATTGCAGCCACTAACAGGGTGACATCCTGGAGCCCACCCTGCTCTGCTCAGGCCTCCTGGACCAAACAAAGGTTGAGTTCCCAATGCCCAATGAGGAGGCCCCGGCCTGAATCATGTGGAGCCACTCCTAAAAGATAAACATTAGTCTTGATGTGAACTGTGAGGAGCTGGCCCACTGTGCGAATGACTTCAGCAAGGCCCAGCACAGGCCATGTGTGCAGAGGCAGACACAACCGCACCACGAAGGGCACCATGGAGCTCACCCACAAGGACTACATGGAGAGCATCCTGGAGGTGCAGGCCAAGAAGAAAGCTAACCTGAGTACTACCCCTCAGGCCATCCACCACATCACTCCCTAGTCTCTTGCAGGTTAAAATTTGTGATAAAAGATAGTTTCAGGTTCCTGCCAAAAAAAAAAAAAAAAAAATATATATATATATATATATATATATATATATATATATATATATATATATAAATATATATATATATAAATGAATGGACCAGTGTATTCAGTGCAATGAAATAGGCGTGTCGTCCACCTGTCACACGCGATGTTTCCATGTGATCCTGGCAAAGTACCAGGAATTGACCATGGGAAGTAAGGATAGATGTGTTGAGGACATAGACATTTAACAGAAGCCAAAGTCTATGCTAAGAAGGGTCTCCTGGTAGAAATTCAGTCTCAAATTGCCCTGGGGAGGTCTTTTTAAAAGGGGATTATTCTCATGCTTCCGGTATTGTTCCATGTGGGCAGCTGCTCATGCCCCAGCCATGCTGCCCCTGGCCGAAAGCCCCTTTTAAGGGGAGTTTGATCTGTCTCCAAATATTTATTGAGCCGCTGTGAAGTGCCAGGTGCTGTGTGAAGCAGTGCCATTAAAGGAGCTCACTACCTAAAACCATCAATAAACCCATCAGCATGTATTCACCTCCATCCTCCTTCAGCATCCCTCCACCCTCATCATCAGATGATCCACTGTCTTGTGTCAGCGCATCCCAGACCTGGACCCTTCCAGCAGGTAGAGGATTATCATAGCAAGAGCAGGAATGAAGAGGGGCCGGCCGAGTGGCTCAGTTGGTTAAGAGCTCGCTCAAGAGTTTGAGCTCTGAGCAACAGCGGTTCGAGTCCAGCCCGAGCTGAGCAGCCGCTGAGCTGCCAACAGGTAGCAGGATGGCTCAGCTAAAAAAACAAACAAACAAACAAAAAAAGCAGGAATGAAGTTAGTTGGCAAACCCATGTCCTGACTCTGGATCTGTTCATTCAAGAACCTCATCCAGTAACTATTTATTGCACCCTGCTGTATGTTAGACTCTGTGCAATGTACTGGGGATCATGTAAACAAGAAGGCACTGAATCCCAGGCCAGTGAAGGAAACAGCACTGTAAACAAATGATTACAATTTCAGGTGGCCAACGATTCAAATGGTTCACATAATATTCTTGTCTACTATTGTAGCCAGCACCTAGAATAGCGCCTGGCCCGTGTCAGATGGATGCCCCGTAGTATGAATTGGCGAGTGACTATATTAATGGCAAACACTTACTGAGTGCTTATCATGTCCCAGGTGCTATAATAAAGTTTTACATATGTTAACTCATTCGAAGCTCACAACAACCCTTTGAGGTAGATACTATCATCACCCCCATTTCCTGATAAGAGAACTGAGGCACAGAAAGGTTAGGTGACTTGCCCCATTAGTAGGAAGAAGAGCCAAGATTCAAGCTCAGCCCAGATAGTCTGGCCCCAGAGTCTGCACTCTCAGCCACTTTTCTTATAATATGTTATGTACACAATGCTGGGAAGTCACAGAGAAGGCGGTCACCTTCTGGGAGCTGGGAAAGGTTCCGTCCTTCTTGCTGACGTCAGTATTGACATGGATGGTCCACCCAGCGCCATGATGTCTCAGCATCTTGACCTCCTATCTTCCAACAACCATTTCCATCACTTCACCTCAACCACTGTCTTTCCTGTCAACCCTGCATCTTGTCATCACCAGTAAATTCACCATTTCTGAAATCTCAGTGTCAAGACTTCTGCCCCCTGGCTTCACCGTATCTTTCCAGCTCATTTATTCTAGGACCTTGATTACAAACTCCTTTCAACGGACTCCATCACTGTTTTTACTATCACTCAATCCTTCCTGCCTTCAATTTCCTCCTTACCTTGCTTAGATTCCATGGCCTATTATTATAAGCTTTCTCCTGCATCTATTACCAGCACGCTTGCCTTTCTATCCTTATCGTTTTTGTCCAGCAAAACTCCATCTTAACCACCTACCCTCTCTATTCTTGCATCAGAGCTACTGAATGTTTCTGAGAAAATAGACATGTAGTAACACCAGAGTATCTTTAAATTGATGGCCATAAACATCAAAACAAAGCACTCAACACTGCCTAGCAATCCCAGTGTCCTTTTCTTTTTTTTTTCTTTTCTAAAGATTTTATTGGTGAATTGGGGGAGGGGGACAGCATTTTGGAATTGGGGAAGGGGAACAGACAAGTTGCTGTCCTTTTGTTCTTCAGTCTAGTTGTGGAGGACGTCGCTTCACTGGCCCATGTTGGTATTGTAATCATTGCACTCTTCCCGGCTGAGGCAGTCGCTCACCGGCCATTGGATGGCCACTCATGTTGGTGGCTCACGGCGGCTCATGGCAGCTCACGAAAGTGCACACTAGCTACTGGCCAGCCCCACTGCAGCCTATGCCGTCACTGGTGACTCACTGCAG
This sequence comes from Hipposideros armiger, assembly GCF_001890085.2. Lineage (NCBI taxonomy): Eukaryota > Metazoa > Chordata > Mammalia > Chiroptera > Hipposideridae > Hipposideros > Hipposideros armiger. The sequence continues at coordinate 1,162,814 of NW_017731957.1, forward strand.
CCCAGCTCCAGGTGGAGTTGTTGATGACCATCTTAGTTGTAGAGGGTGCAGCATCACTGGCCCTCATGTGGGATCCAAACTGGGGCCCTGCTGCTCAGAGTTGGCATCCCAAGCCAACTCCTAACCAACACACCACTCTGCTGGCCCTCAGTGTTCTTTTCAATTAAATGTCTTCCTCACTGTCCAAGATAACTACTGTATACCATCTTCTTGCCCCTCAATGGACCACATCCTCACCCCCAATTTCCCCTATCTCTTTGCTCATGACTGTCACTGAGAAAACAGAAGTAATCAGACTGCAGCCCTGCCATTGGCCCACTGGAAAATCTATGAATCTATCTACAACTGAACCTATTCTGTTCTGTTTTCTCTTCCATAACTACAGGAGAAATCTTAGTGCTCCTCTCAAAGGCAAAAATCCCTCCCCTCCCATCTTCTGAAACACTTCATTCCTTTAGTTATTCCCTCTCTTCTGCATGATCAATCTTTCTACAAAATAATTCCCTTCAAATGACAAATATGGTCCAGTATCTCCCATCTTAAATAAAAAACAACCCACTGTTAACCCCACACCCATCTGTAGGTATCATCCATTTTTTCTGCTTCTCTCTATAACAAAACTTTTTTACTTCCTCACCTCCATATCACTCTTCAACCCATCCCTTTTGGGCATTTGTTCTCACTGCTCCAGTGTTCTTGTCAAGGTCACTGAATGACATCCATGTTGCAAAATCTACTGCAAATTTCTTAAACTCTTAGCAGCATTCAACACAGCTGATCAGACCCTCGTTTTTTGAAGAACATTCATCTGGCTTCTTTGATCCCACTTCTGGTTGCCCTTTACTCCACGGCCATTCCTTCTTGGTCTCCTTGGCTGGCTTCTGTTCTACTGCATTCATGAATGTTAGAGGGCTTCAGGAGTTGTTCTGGCCCTTTCCCCTTCTCTGCCTATTAATTCTATTTTCCCAAGGGGAGTCTCATCCTGTCCTATGGCTTTATCACCATATACATATTAATAACTCCCATATTCGGGCCGGCCGAGTGGCTCAGTTGGTTAAGAGCTCGTTCAGTAGTGTGAGCTCTGAACAACAGCGGTTTGAGTCCTGCATGAGCTGAGCTGCCATTGAGCTGCCAACAGGTGGCAGGATGTCTCAGCTAAAAAAATAATAATAATAAATAAAAATAAAACATAAATTAGGTATTTTCATTGACTTTCTGCCACCTTTCTCCTTCCATGTCCTCAAGGTGTTAAAATATCTGTCTCCCCTCAATCTTTTCAGTCTCTTCTCAACACAGGCTCTTTGGCTCACTGTGCTTCAGCACACCCAACTCCCTTCTGTCCTTCCAACTTCCCAAACTCTTATCCCTATCAGAGCCTTTGTTCTGATTCTGATGCCCTGAAGTCCTCTTCTCCCAGCTCTTTAAATGGTTGCCTCATTCTCCTCCCTTGAGGCTTAGCTCAAATATCATCTGCTTAGAGATGTGTTCCCTGACCAGCCATCCTATCAAACGTGGCATCTCCCAGTTCATACTTTTAGCAAACATGTATTAAGTATTTCCCAAACATTGTTATTAGTGCTTTACATTGATTAGCTCTTTTATTCCTCACAGCTTGATGAAGTGGGCACAGTTATTGTCATTATTATACCCATCTTAAAAATGAGGAAATTGAACCCAAAGAGATTATAACAGTCCATGGTCAAACAGTTGTCAGAGATGGTCTCACGATTTCACCCTGCGCAACCCCGCTTCAGCCTAGCCTCTTAGCCATCACACCATCTACCTCTCTCACATTACCTGCATGCTTCTTTTTCTTAATCACTGGATCCTCAGGACACAATGAGCACAGATAATAGGAAAAATCATTTTTGTTTTAAGTGGTTGAATATACTATATATGTTTTGTATATATTCCAGAGCAGATTTATTATGCTGGCCCTGTCAACAATCTTGGATTTGAAATTCCCAAGGTAAGGTTTTGTTTCTCTATTTTGTTTTGTTAGTTAATTATTGTGTTGAGCAGGTTCTTGAAGAAGGAGTACAGAAGAAGGAGGAGGTGGTGGAGGAGGAGAAGGGGAAGAGGGAGAGAAGAAAGAGCAGCAGGGAATTAAACAGTTTAAACCTTTTCCATCGGCCATCACTAAGAAAACCCTTTCTCAATACAGCTGGTCCTTATAGTGGGCCTTTATAAATGCTTGACACACTGGTTTGGTCATTTTGGTATCTGACATTTTATGTCTCGTCAGACCCTTGTGGACCCTCTGGGTAGACACCCCCCATGTGGAGGGATGTAGGCACCCTGTCCTTGCAGGGCTGTCCATATGGCTGGATCTGCTGGGGTGTGGGAGGCAGCCACAGGCTTGCTGTCACTAGCACTCAGTAAGGCTGGCCATTCAGAAAAAGGAAGAAACACAGTCATGAGGGCTCACAGGTCCCCCAGTTACTGTCCTTGCACTATTATTCATGGGCTGCTGCCAAGTAAATCAAACGTCCATGTCCTGAGCATTCACTTGCGAGCCTCACAGCTAAGAGCAGAAGTTTCTACTAATTCCTTTTTTCTCAAAATAATGTGACTTTATTAGATGGCTGAATTAAAGCAACTCTGGCATAAGCAATAAATCTTCAGTGTGTTACTCCTGAGAGAATCTTATGGAACAATATAAAAAGAATCACAAAAATATAATAATTTTAATTTTTTTTCAATGTCATCCTTTCCTTCCTCCAAAACCTGTATATGGCTCTGGAAACGGGTCTCCTCCCCCATGAAGAATTTGTTTAATTTGGTTTCCTTTCTCCTGTATATTTCCCTTCTAGCCCAGCCTCTGGGTTCTTAAGGTTAAAACCACATGTCTCTAGATCATCTGGGACTTTCACCAGCATTGCTCTAGCGACTGGGATGTTTCCCACCTCCCCTTCCCCCTTGGGGCTTCTCGTTTTCTCTGCAGCCTTTCAGTATAATATGAGTTTTGCGAACTCTCTTCACTTCTAGAAGGTGGGACTTAAATTCTCCAGATAGATTTTTCTTTTTCTTTAAATCTTTGCTATTTGAATTCTTTTTCTTTCCCATTTTCCTTCTGACCCTCACCCCCACTGGAGATTGACTTAAAATTTGCAAACAATTGATTTTCACTTTGCATTATTGGCTTTTTTTTTTTTTTTTTTTTTTTTTTTTTTTTTAGAAACCAGCTCCCTTTAGCAATTCCAACGAAATAGAGGAGAAAATAACTTCTTAACAGTCATAGAATCCCTTTGAAAAAAAATTTACCAGAGATACAAAAAGCTTTATTGCCATCACCCAGGATGCTTGGATGAGGGAGGTACCTATGTTCTTCAGCCAGTCACAGTGCCCAATGAGATTGTTGCTCAATGTAAGGGCAAAGACGCCAGGCCCTAAGCCTGGGTGGTTAAGCATCCAGACTCTCTTTGCCTTGTCCTCCTGCCTCTTCCCCTTCTGAAGCCTGGGCCTGGGAAGCAGAAACCTGGCCAGCACTGACCCCACCCCAGCCTGCTGACGCTGGCCAGACCCGACAGGGGACAGAGCCCAAGTGGGACACATGCGACCTGTCACATAAGCAGCAGAGGCAGCTGGAGGCCTTAATCCCCACTTCGGCTCCCATGTTGGCCGAGGACCAACTGCAGGCAGCTTAGGCTTCCTTGGCTGATGTCCAGCCAACAAGGTTCAGAGACTTTGCTTCCTAATATGGGACAGAGACAGTGTGAAGACTTTTGGTTTTAAAAGATTCTCTTCTCCCACCAAATCCCTGGAGATGTTCTCTGTGCTAATTCTGTACCTGCTTGGCTGGAAACTTTTTCACTCAGCAGCCAATCTTCAGTGTCTTGGTATTCCTTACTTTTTAACACAACAAACCCCTTGGCCCAGTTTGCAGCCCTGCCTGGAGCCTTGCATCTGTCAATAACTGCTGTTTTCTAAATGAGAAAATTAGAAATCAGAAAACTCTAAATTAGAGTTTAGAGATCTTTGGGCTTCCAAAGCACAAGGACAACAGCTTGTAGGTACAGCCTGAACTGCCTTACAAGTTCCTAATTCACAAAGTCAGAGCTCTTCTCATCTCAAGACCACTGTTCTCTGTCCTTTGTCCCTTCTCTGCCTCTCCTGTCTTCTAGCACACACTTTCACATGCTTATAGATGGGCACAGTTGCCTAAACACCCTTGCCTCCTAAACCAGAGTATGTATAGCTTGTAATTCATAATCTAGAAGCCCTTCCATTAAATACTACATCTTTTCTTAGGCTTAAAAAGCAATAATGAAAACTTCATGTGGTTTTCAATAATTTTGTAGCGTGTGTACCTAAATGCACATTGAGAGTTAAAAGAAAAGTAGATGATGATGATAATTAAACACAATCAGATGCAAATTTGAGCTGGCCTTTACTCATAATTAATTCTCTAACTTTTACACTGCTTTGGTTAAATTCCTAACACTGTTTCTGAACTCAGAGCTGCTCGATATTTGAGCCATCAGACCCACAGGAACCTATACAGCACAGATTCCTCAAGCTGAATGGTGCCTGAGGCTCTCTAATCAGTCCTCATTCCCAGACACCTTCCAGAGCGGAGCCCGGGTATCTTGAATATAGTTTTCAGTGGTGGAGAACCTGCCTGATCCTGGACCTCTGCTAATTGCTAGAAAGTTCTTACAAAAAGCCCCTCTCATGCAACTTTTACCCAGTGGTCTGATTCATTTCTTCCTCCTGACTTACACAGATTCAATCCCTTTCCTTCCTCAAGTGCCAAGCACATCAAAGATGTGCCAGGAGTATCTTATGCATCCTTTCCTCTTGGGCCCTTTGCTCTGTTCACCACTACCTTCCCCACCCAAGCTTTTTCCTCCAGACTGCTGAATCAATAGACATGTTACCACGTAGGCCTGTGGGGGTTGGGCAGGGCTTCAGCTGGGAGCAAAACAGATGTGGCTCAACCCTGGGTTCTTTCTGCAATTCCACAAAACACAGACAAAGGGATTCCTCTGTGGAGTGTTGTAGCCAGAAAGGAACCCTAAAAGGCAGCAATGTTTTTTCTGATAGAGCATTTTGGTTTCATGCAGTTGAATTTTGCTCCCCCAGAGGTCTTCTCTGTGTCAGCAAATGACACTTGATCCTTCCAGTTGCTCAGGCCAAAATCCTTAGAGTCACCCTTAACTCCTCTCTTTTTCCCCCACCCACATGGGTTTCCTCCGCAAATCTTATTGGCTCTTCTTTCAAAACCTATCAGGAATCCAACTCCCACCTCCATCTCAACCATCTGCTCCAAATCTTTACCATCTCTCACCTGGCTTATTGCAATCACCTCCTACCTGCTTTTCCTGTTTCCACCCTCTCCCCCTACAGTCTCTTTCAACATGGCAGCCAGCAGGATCCTATTAACACATGAAATCAGATCAAACTAGTCCTCTGGGGAAAACAGTCTCATGACCTGTGTCCCTTTCAGAGTGGAAGCCAGCATCCCCACTGTGGCTGGGGAGGCCATCCCTGGCCTCATCACCGTTCCCTCCTCATGTGATTCCCTCTCCCTGAAGCCCCATTGGCCTCTTCACTGTCCCTCAAACACAGGAGCTCCAGTGCCTAGAGCAGCATGGCATGCTCCTGTACCTGCTTCAGGTCTTTGCCCAAAGGTCACCTTCACATCAGGGCCTGCCTTGACCACCCTACTTAAAATTGCAAACTAGCACTTGCTCCATCCCACCCTACTCTGAGCTGCCCAGCACTCTCATCCACCCCCATCTCTGCTTGAGTTCTCCGTGTAACATCAGCATGTGACATACCATAGACACGGCTACTTATCATGTGTATTGTCTGTCTCTCCCAGTGAGCTCATAAGCTCCACAGGGCAAAGTTCAGTTTGTGTGGTTCAACTTTATCCTCAGTGTCTAGAGCAGTGCCTGCAAATAAAAGATGCTCATTAACTATGTATTGAATGGTTGACTGTTCTGTTGATCTCACACCTCATGCTTTCCTTGTGTCCCTTTCAGGGAGAATACGAGGTTTTGATGAGACTGTATAATGAAAACGATTTCATGGTGGCCTGTGCCAATGCCACCGTCATACGTTTCTGAGCATCTCAAAAGCACAGCAATCTGTCTCATGGGAACTCTGAGCTCCTCATGGGAACTCTGAGTTCTTGCACCTACTATGTAAGAAGAACCAGCTGACAACAGAGAGAGCCTCTACAAGGGTAGCCTAGAGTGCAGGCTCTGACTTTAACCCCAGGACCAGGAAGCCGCAGACGCCGCAGATGCAATGAAGCACCTGAACTTTCCTGCTTCTAAGGAGCCAACTCTCCTGGTAGTCACTATGCAGTCTTGAGGGTCCATCCTTTTTCTCTACATGGTACCTCACACCAGATGTCCCTGCTTTTCAGCTCCTAGGAGCACTTCCTCAGTTACCCAGAATAAAGAAAGGTGGCTCACAATTGTTTCTTGTGCTTGTTCAAAGAATCTGAGTACATTACTGCAGTTATAATATGATTTCCTCCAGACACAGTGCTGAGGGCTGGCACAGTGCATGTAGTTCTAAGAGATTCAGGAGGATGGTTGCCCTGCCAAGTTAGAGCGCTGGGGAAACGTGCTTCTGCTTCTCTTGGGCAAGCCCTGCATCCTCGGACCACAAGGGCCTGGAAGCACTTGAAACCTCATAACAAGTGACATCACAATCTTACTTGACCAAACCTTGTTAAAGCTCCATCTCCGAAAGCACGGCTATTCTTGGCCTCAGCACACGATGGCGCTCATTAATGCATTCATTAATTCACTCAATGGATGACTGACTGCTGAACACTACAGAGCTCAGCACTTAGGATATTCCAGGGACCAAAACAGACACTGCCCCTGCCTTCACGAAGCTCGCAGTCCCCTAAAATATTAAAAAGCCACAAGTTGGCCAGTGGACACATTTACTCACATACAGAAAGGCCTCAGTGCCCTCCGTAGTGGGCAGGGTGGCTGTCTGCTGTCAGAGCCATTTGGGCAGCCTCGTCTTCTCCCGTCCCCACATGTGCAGAATTGTGTGGTGGGCTCCCCAGCTCCTTCTCCGTCATGCCCTCCTCGCCTCCCCTCTCCTTCCAGTGTCCCTGTGCCCAACAACTAAGGGGCTGCGGCAGGTGACTGGGTTGACTTTGTCATTTGCAGGTCTTTTCTATCCATAAAAGTGCCACTATGTTAGAGATTAAAAGAGGAAGAAAACCCACAGTTTAAAAATATTCATTATTATTAATTACTGTCTGCACATAATTAAACCATCTAGAATAGCAGGCTGTTAATGCCTGGTGAATCAAAACTTTAAAACCAGCATCTGAAGTTTTCTGGGGTATGAAGAGACAAAATTAGAACAGTGTTCTCACCTACACTCCTAAATGCTCAGGAGAAAACACCCTCCTGGGCATGCCAGGCTCAGGAGCAAGGCTCTATCCGCACACGAGGTGTACTGTTATGTACACAAGCAGCAAACTGAGTTTCCGATCCTTCATCATTCCTGCCATTCCCACGAGTGAGATATTCCACTGCTCCCTCTTCAGTAAACTTCCCTACTCCAGAAAAGGCCCTGGGTAGATTCTGAGTCTATCCCAACCGCTCAGGACATCTGTCACGGCCTTCCAAAGACCGGGTGGGGAATAGGGAATGAGTTCACTTTCTATTTTTCTACAACTCAGCTCTTCCCTTTTTCTACTCTTCACCTTCTTCTTAAAATTCATATGTATATATGTATGTGAATGAGAGAGGGTTTCAGATATTATAGATTTGGGTTAAACAGGGATTTTCATATATGGGGCTGACCCTAGCCACGACTGAGTACCCAGCAGCTGCACTAAGTGTGTGATATAAAAGAAAAAGAAAGTGTTTCTCGGGCCCCAAATTTGTCTATCTTTATTGTCCTGTCATGGGCCTTAAATTTCACTGTGAATTTTATTCCTGCAAGTTGGGAAAATTTTGCACTGTTTACAGGTCTCTTATTAAGATCTTATTAGGAGAAACAGCCAGAGTCATCATCATTGTTTAACACCCTGGCAGAACACAGTAACTAAAACGAAGTTTGAAATTGCCATACAGGAAGCAGGAGGTATTAAGTGGGAGGAAGGCAACCCCCAAGCAAGCTCTCTTAGGAGAACCATCTATGTGTGCACCTGGTGTGGGGCGTGAGTGTGCATGAACAGAGAACTTAATTTACATTATTGCTGTTTCAAAATCACCAACTAGTATTCTAAAAGTTTCTCCCTGACAAACTTCCCTGAAAAAAAAATCAGTTTGGTTCAAGATTATGCTATGCCCCTAGAACCAAAGAATCCTACTGGGAATCAGCCAGCTTCAGTCATTTTGATGCTACAGGCCCTTCCTGTCCATACTGTCATCAGCGCTTTAACTCTTTCTCTGCAACTCTTTTACTTCTGGCCTCCCTGAATATTGGCTTCACCCTCAGACAGTCCTTCCTATAATAGCAAATGGTTTCACACTTGCCCAAAGTACAAAAACTGAGAGACACCTTTATCCCAAAACCCTGCCATTTATTCTGAGTGTAATATCTGGGGTCACATGACCACTCCTGACCAATTACTTTGGCTCTGCAATGATTGGCTTAGCCTAAGTCATGTGACCCACCCCCAAAGCTAGATTGGAGTAGTTTCACTGGAACCACACCATTCCCTAAATGGAAACTCGGAGAGTGTGAAAGGGGTAAAGGGAGAAAAAGGAGACAGATACTAGGAGTTCAGAATACATCTAGAATTAGACAGGCCAGCTTTCAATTCTCACTCTCCCCTAGCTATTACTAGGCAATTCTCTGAGCCTCCGTTTCCTCATCTGTTAAGTGTGGAGGATAATAATACCTACCTTATAGAATACTGTGAGAATTAAATGAAAGAATGCATGTAAAGTGCTTAGAACAGTACCTGGCATGTAACTCAATAAAAGTGAGTTATTGAGCCGGCTGAGTGGCTCAGTTGGTTAAGAGCTCGCTTAAGAGTTTGAGCTCTGAGCAACAGCGGTTCAAGTCCAGCCCAAGCTGAGCAGCCGTTGAGCTGCCAACAGGTAGCAGGATGGCTCAGCTAAAAACAAACAAACAAACAAACAAACAAAAAAGTGAGGTATTATTATGTTAAGGGGGTACCTAGTCACTTTGGGCTGCTGTAACAAAAATATCATAAACTGGGTGGCTTACAAACAACAGAAATTTATTCTCCACAGTTCTGGAGGCTGGAAAGTCCAAGAACAAGGCACTAACAGATTTGGTGTCTGATAAGGGCCTGATCCCTGGTTCATACAAAGACAGCTGTTTTCTCATTGTGCCCTCATATGGCAGAAGGGGTGAGGGAGCTCTCAGGGGTCCCTGTTATAAGAGCATTAATCACCTAATCACCTTACAAAGGCCCATTTCCTAATACTGTCACATTGGGAGTTAGGATTTCAACAAATGGATTGGGGAGTGACATGAACATTCATTCCCTGAGAGGTATAACTGAAGTCCCTTTTCCTAATTTACCTCTCCTATCCCTCCTGTATCAATAGGGCAAAAGGTTTTTGAGCCCAGACCTCAACTATAAGCGCACATTCCTTTTTAAGTCCTGAAATGGTACCTTGATTTTTCCTAAGTGTTGCTCGTTTTATTAGACCTTGAATGGAGGCATGTGCTCTGACCATGAGCTCTAAAAAGAATTTAAGGAAAACATTTAGTTTTCCCAAAAAACAGAAACATTATAAATAGGCCCAAAAAACCTAGGAAAGAAAATGTGTGTAATTTTTAATTAAAGTTGTATTTTGTAAAAGAGAGAGAGAGAGAAATGCAAGATGTGAAGAACTGAATGTGACATCTGCAAATTTAACAATTACATCTGCCTTCAGAAAAATAACCCAAAAATAGCTAGTGAGAAAACGGAAAGGGCCACATCCTGATTTTAACGGAATTGTTAGGGAGAGAAAGCTTATCATCATAGCAGTTCAGTGTCAGATTTGAATCAGCTACATTTTTCTCAGTCAGTAAAACAAGTTCCCCGGCCATTTTATCTGGCAAGCAGGGGTTCCAGAGGATTTGGGAAAGAGCTATTTTATATCTAGCTTGCAAATAACATCAGATCTTTTTGTTTTGTTTTGGTTTGGTTTTGGCTTTGGTTTTTGGACCTGAAGCCTTCTGCTGCTTTCAAATGTACCAGCCTGAATTTTTTGTCTTTCCTTTAAGCCAGCTTTCCTTTAAAATGTGTGAGAAAACAAAATTATTTCCTCCAGTATCTTGGTCTCCTCAATCCTGAGGAAAAGAATGTATGCATTGATATTATTCTAACTAAAAACAATGATTTCTTCCCCTAGCTAATATTTTTATGGATTTCCTGAAACCCGACCAATGATGGAAGAATGAAAACATCCATGCCACATAAGCCTGTATCATTTTATTGTGGCTATCCCTCCCTTTTTTCAACTCAGAAATGTGGAAGAACATTTGAGAAAGGGCCAGAGAATATCATTGAAATGATCAAAGAGATACAACATGGTTTCCACATAAATGTAGCCTAAAAAGATGATCTTGTGTGAGTATAGAAAGACAACAATAATAACAACAAAATTTTAAAAGCTAAGAATTCTTTGAACATTTTCTATGTACCCAGCATTGTGTGAGGCATTTTACCTGAATGTCAATATTTAATATTGGTAACAACCCCTGAGTAAGTGATACGATGATCCCTGGTATAGAAGAGGAAGTTGAGGTTATTAAAGTGGGGTAACTGGGGCCGGCCGAGTGGCTCAGTTGGTTAAGAGCTCGCTCAAAAGTTTGATCTCTGAGCAACAGCGGTTCGAGTCCTGGCCCGAGCTGCCAACAGGTGGCAGGATGGCTCAGCTAAATAAATAAATAAATAAATAAATAAATAAATAAATAAATAAATAAATAAAGTGGGGTAACTGGCCCTTGCTTACCCAAGCTCCTGAGCTCGGTGAGCTGAGATTCAAATCTGTCTGACTCCACCCTAAGCTCTTACTAGCTAATGCTGCCCTTGCTGTTTGGTTGGAGATTATAGAATAAGAACGTTTTATGGTTTTAATTGTGGGCTTGCAGAATTTGTTCATTCAAGCAGCAAACAAGCTAAAAACAAAGGTAGGCTAAAAGGGATTAGATTAATTCACTGATGCGAGCACAGCAGGAAAAAACAAAGTCCATGGATATTTAAGGAGTATACTGATTTTTTTTAAAGATTTTTATTGGGGAATTGGGGAGGGGGACATTGTTTTTCCAGGACCCATCAGTTCCAAGTCAAGTTGTTGTCCTTTAATCTTAGTTGTGGAAGGCACAAGCTCAGCTCCAAGTCCAGTAGCCACTTTCAATCTAGTTGCAAGGGTTAGGGCGTAGTTCACCATCCCATGCAGGAGTCAAACCAGCAACCTTGTTGCACACTGAGCCACCCAGTCTCCTGTCGGCAGGTTGTGCTGTTCAATCTTAGTTGCAGGAAAGTGGGGGGAGGGGGGCACAGCCCATCATCCCATATAGGTGTCGAACCGTCAACCTTGTTGCTAAGAGCACACGCTCTCACCAGCTCAGCGGCAGCTCAGCTCGGGCGCAGCTCACTGGCCCATGTGGGAATTGAACCAGCAATCCTGTTGCTCAGAGCTCGCATTCTAATCACCTAAGCCACGCGGCTGGCCCAGGAGTACACTGATATAGTTTCATGATTCGAAGGAACTCCACTGTGCTCTTCAACAAAAGAAATCTTTGGTCATTCACTCTCAAACCCACAGGGATGAATGGATCAGAATAGTTTGGCTTTGCCACTTTCTCTTTCCTTCTCTTCTTCCTTCCTTCCTTCCTTCCTTCCTTCTTTCCTTCTTTCCTTTCTTCAATATTTATTCAGCACCAAGTACTTGCTGGCCCCTGTGTTGAATAGAACATAAAATATAGGACATACAAGTAGAACATAAAAATGAATAGTATATAATATAATCCCTGTCTAAAGTCAACTTATATTTTAAGAAAACGGAAGAAGGAAAGTTTTGAAAATCTCTTATGGTGGGTAGCCAAGTGGTAACCAAAGAGAAGAATGAAACACTGCTTTTGTGGGAACGGCATGTGGGTTGGCGTCATGGTGGAGTGCACATGAACTGTACCTTGAAGGAAGGATAAGACTTTTGAGGTCCTAACATCCATGAAGGGAGCAGTCCCAACTGTGGTTCCCTGCCTATCAACCCTGGTGTTTCATTCCCGAGGACCAGGAGACACTGCATTTCTGCTACCATTAGGTAGCAGAAACTTCATTTTAGACTAAAAGTATAATTTAAAAGAGACTTACACCCAAGTAAAGGCTTTTCTGTTAACACTTAGTTGTGATCCCTGAAACTCAACGAATCAGCAAGTGTTGCTCATTTGAGGTCTACTGTGGACCCAGATCTCACTCTAAGCCCATGCCCCTGCCGAAGGGTCCGCTTGACACCCTCTTCAACAACTCTTTTGCACCCTCCCTGGAGAGAGGTTACTCTCTTTAGCGAGCATGTCCCCACCCCTTTTCATGTACGACTCATGTTATCTGAGTCTCCTTCAGTGGTGGAAAGTGTGGGACTGACCCAGGGGGTGAGGATTCATGCAGGGTTCCAAGGGGATGGGACAAATGGAGGAAAGAGAGAGGATGCCAGCCTGAGAAGGGTGTCTGAACAGGGAGGCAGCATCAAACCCCAAACAAACACTCCATGAAGGGAGCAGAGGTTGGAGGGGCAGGGCCAGGGAGCAGGGAGCAGCTATTTTGAGGGTGATGAGAAGGAGGTGTTGGAAAATTTGGGCAGATATGGTGCCTGCAGCATGGGCCCAGAGCTAGACAGGCAGAGCCAACAGCCACTGGCACTCTTTCTGCTCACTGCTGCTTTTCAGAGCCTAACAGTGTTCCACAGAAAAATAATGCTCATGAGCTGTAACTTGTACCAGAGCCAGGATCATGGTTTTCGTAACTTCTCCTCCTGTTTTAGTCCATTTGGGCTGCTATAACAAAAATACCATAGAATAGGAAGCTTGTAAACAACAGAAATTTATTTCTCATAGTTCTGGAGGAGGGAAGTTCAAGGTGTTAGCAGGTTTGGTGTCTGGTGAGAGCACGTCTCCTGGATCTTGACAGCTGCCTTCTCACTTTCTCCTCACATGGCAGAAGGCGGAGGGAGCTCTCTGGGGTCTCTTCTATAAGGGCACTAATCCCATTCATGGGGGTTCCATCCTATGAAGAAATCGCCTCCCAGAGGTCCCACCTCCTAATATCATCACATTAGGAGTTAGGTTTTAACATGTGAATTTTGAGGGGCACAAACATTCAGACCACAGCAACTCCCTTCTATTTTTCCTTCTCCCTCCTCTTTTTTGGTAAGGAACTGAAAGACATCTCAATGCAGAAAGTCCTCTATTGGTTACCTGGGGTCAAGCCCAAGTGGGCCAAGCCTGCAGCTCTTAACAATGACTTCCTCCCCCAGCGTGGGTAGAGGAGAAAGGTGCTTATCTCTCCTCCTTTGCTCCCTGGCCGCAGTTTTTCATAATCATATTGGATTTGCCAACTCTTGCCTCCCAAAATACCAACTATTTGTTTGTTCATGTCGGCTTTTCCCCCCTTCAGTTTCATATCCTGAGGGCTACCTGGTTACAGTTGTTTGCTTTCTGTTCAATTTTTAAATTGGATTCCATTGTTCGATATTTTGTGTGTTTTGACTTCAATATTTACCAGCCATATTCAGGCTTCCAGAATCTTGGTATCAGGAACAAGCCACTAAAGTCATCGCTGAGAGCTGAGTGGCCCCTGTTCTTTCTCTCAGGGAGCTCATTCTCATTGGCCCTGCAAGGCTGGAGAAGCCGACCTAAAAATTAGGAATTAAAATTAGCACAATGTTGGAAGAAAATCAATCCTCGCCTTAGCAAAGCACACCATGTCATCTCTTCTGAATATTTTGGGGGTGGAAGTGATGGTGTTGGCTTCAACGTGTGGGTAAGCTCCTGGGGGCAGAGGAGTGCAAAGGAGGACCTAGTGTCCCTTCTCCCCACCCAGCCACTTGAATGTATGAGGTCCTCAAGGAGAAGCTGCAGCCAGAACCTAACCAGGAGCTGACTTGACAAGGAATTCAGAGAAACTCCAGGGCACCAGGGGCGTTTTGTGCCCCCATGGCAATGTGGTACAGGGGTAAGAGGGTACAACACATCATGGCTTATTCCACAAACCTAGGGAAGTTTACACAGCACAGAAAGAGGAGGGAGAACCAGGCCTGGACACAAACGCCATGCTGCCCCCCAAACACACAATAGCAGCAGCATTCTGCCTCTCCATAGCTGTAAGAGCTCGGACAACAGTCCAAGGAGGAGGGTGCTGAAGAACAAAACAGGAAAAAACTGCTGTTGCGCTGACATGAGATGCCCAGACATCACCAGCAAAGAATGTGAGGAAAGTCTGGAGAGATTCTGTGATATACAAGTAAGTGATAAGTCAGTGCTATTTAATTAAGTTATTATTGTCAGAGGGTCTTCCTGTGAACCCACAGACTAACACTTAAGAGATTCCAGTTTTGCTGGTGAGCAGGATTTCCCTCCCCCAGAGCCACACCGGAACAGGAAGCCGTTTCCTTACAAGGACTCCCACCCTAGCTCCGTCTGTTTCCCTACTGACATCTGGAAGTCCACTTGGACTTACTTGTAACTTCCGCATTGTTCTTCCTGCTACTCAAAGACAGACAGGATGTATTGCTCCTGTTGTGAACAGAGTCCCTTCCTCACCACCCCCCTGACAATAAGCATGAGGACCCATTTTCTGTTCATATTCTGGACTGACGCTCACCTCTCCGCCCCCGCAGGATTTCCATTTACCTTATGCCGAAAGTAAATGTGTGGTGTGGTCCAGAGGAGAAGAAACTCCAAACTCAGAGTAATTTACAAAGTATTAAACATTTATGTATATGACAAGAATGAAATTGGTAGAGACCATTATCCTAGCTACACAGACAACATTTATAACTAACATGTATTAACCAATTGCTTAAGCTTTCTTGTGTCCCTTGCTCTCTACGTTCCACAAACACCAGATAGGATTCCAACCTCAGGAGTATGAGCCAAAAGCCCTATAGCAAAGGTTCACACTAGCAAGTTAACCAGCAGGCAGTAGTTTAGCTAACGAGAGGGGAGCACAATCAGAGCTTCCGTGGATCCAGTGTCTACCTGTATAACAAGGATTTCTCGGACAGCCTTCCAACACATAGAATAGGCGTATTTTCGGAGAAACAGGTGCTTGGTCATATAACCAGATCAAGTGCCCTGCTTGGGTCTACCACCAAGGATTAATGACACTTTTGTGTAAATTAGAAACCAGAATTCTGGGTGGGACCGGAATCAGTGGCATGTGACTTAGCAAGAAGGTCATATCTTTATGCAAAGCAAAGGGGTCCTGGTCCTCTGGGCAAACACAGGCTCATGCCCAGGCACATGCCGTGGTAAGTGAGTATATTCTGGATTTCAGTCCCCTATCTCCCTTTGTACAGTCCACAACCTGCACAACCTTACCCAGTGGCCTAGGCAAATCTTTCCCCTCGACATGATATATGTTGAAGAAGGACAGCTAACTAAAGGGAATATTCTGCCTCAGAAAGACATTGGTCTCAGCCTGTTGATTGATGGTGCCTGAGCTCATCATCACCCCACCCTACCCCAGTGCCCACTCACCATTACCTACTATCCAAACTTTATAAGGAGGCATCCTTGCTAAAAATTATTCAGGAGGTAAAACTGCTAAGTGAAACAAACACATTGGTTTCCTCCATCTTACTTGTTCCCTGTCATTTTTCATATCAACTTGGAATGCGTTTATAACCACAAAGTCATTAACAACTTTGCAGCATGACAGCCTTGCTCTTATCCAAAATGCTGCCCTGTTATTTTCAGAATATCACGTCTGATGCCCAGGCTGGGTCAAAGGCCCACTTTCCAGCTCCCTAGCGCCCTCTCCTCTTACCTTAACTGCAGCACAACACTTGTCACACACTACTGTAATCGTTTGTTGACTTTTTATCTGCCTTACTAGGACATAAGCATTGTGAGAGCAGAAATAAGGTCCTGTTCACTTTGAAGAAGTCTCCAGCACTTAGTTTAAAATATTTGTTGTTGCAGGAATGGTCTAAGGAAGAAAAATAATGTTTATTGTGTACTGTATTATTTTGCTAGGACTGCTGTAACAAATTACCACAAACTGAGTGGCTTAGAACAACAGAAATGTATTGTCTCATAGTTCTGGAGGCTAGAGGTCTGAAACCAAGGTATCAGCAGGGCCATGCTCCCTCTGAAGGTCCCAGGGAAAAACTATTCTGTGCCTGTGCTAGCTTCTGGTATCCCAGGTGTTCATTGGCTTATACATGCATCACTCTAAGCCTCCATCTCTACGTGGCCTTGTTCCTGTGTGTCTGCATATCATCTTCCCTCTGTGTAGCTCTTTCTCTGTGACCAAATTTCCCCTTTTATAAGGACATTCGTCATATTGAATTTGGGCCCACCCTAATGACCTCATCTTAACTTGATTACCTCTGTAAACATCTTATTTCCAAATAAGGTCACATTCTGAGGTACTGGGAGTTAGGACCTCAACACATCTTTTGGGGGGATACAATTCAACCCATGACATGTATCTATCTAACCAAAATTTTCATGTGGGTAATGTTACTTAATCTTCATAGCTATCCAGTAAAATACGTAGTACAATTCCCACTATCCATAAGATTACAGATGAGACTCAGTGAGTGACACAGGGCAGTAAGTAGTGGAGCCAAGGTTAATACCTACGAGTATGTGCATGTGACTTCAAGATGTCAGAGCATTATGGTAAGTACAAGAATGGACTTGGGTACAGGTAGACCTCAATTAAAGTCCCATCTCAGGCCACATGACCATCATTCACTCATCTGTTTTAAATAGAGGCAATAACAGAACCTAAGTTTTCATGTCATTTGGAGATATGATGCAAGTAAAACAATTACCATACAATGTCTATCACAGAGACTGACAAAAATTTGCTAATATGTTTTAAGTCTTGATATAACTCTAACTATGTCTTCCTAAGAAGCAGCCCCAGGGTTGCAACAGTACCAGAATGAGTACTGGTTAGAAATGAGGCCAAAATTTCCGGCTTATCTCTGTGGAGGATGAGATTTCTCTCGCAAAGCCCACCGTCCTTGTATCCATGAAATAGCCACCTACTTCCTTTTCAGCACTTGCCTCCTTGATATTCTGAGCAAAACAGGGATGTCCAGGAACAGCAGCCTCACCCAGACATCTTTTCCTCTGCCATGATATTCTGTTGCCACTAGCTCTCTTCATCTGTCCCTTCCCCATCTTTGTCCCTATTGTCACTATTTCACAAAGACAGGTAACAATGAGGCCACTTTAATGCAACCAAAAATAATAGAAATCCTTTAGAGTTTCTTTCAGTCTGATGGTACACAAGGCAGTAAAAGTGCTGACTATTGGTCCTAAAAATCTCTGACAAAGCAGAACTCATACTTTGCTGGAAGCATCTTCCAGTAACTAGCAACCCAACAGTCCTAACGCTCACATCCCACCCACTCCCTTCCTCCTCCTTTCCTTTGTGCTGAAAGTGGTCTAAACTTGAGAACACGGTGCCATGGAAAAGCAGATGGGGGTTGAGTCTCAGTTCTACTACTTCCTGGTTACATGACCTTGGACAAGCTTCTTGACTTGTCTATGCCTCAGCTTTCTCCTCTGTAACATGGGAAAACAGTTTCCACCTCACAGATTGTTGTGTGGAATATGTAACATGTTGGGCTTGGTAGACACTTGATAAAGATTTCCTCTTCCCTTCCCATTTTCTGTTGAGCCATTTTTAGCTGCTTACATTCAAACAAGCATGTGATATTTATATAGAACATTAGAACAATTCTAAATACAGTCAAGAAGAAAATGTGGATTCTAAATTCCCTGACGCAATTTGTTTCTTACAATACAAAGGTCAGTTTGGGATGATGAAAAAGTTCTGGAGATGCACAGTGTTGATGGGTATACAACAAAGTGAATGTACTTAATGCCACTGAAATCTTAAAAATGGGTAAAAAGGTAAATTTTATGTTATATATAATTTACCAAAAAAATTTTAAAGTTTTTAAAAATTAAAAGGAGTTCATTCGAGACTGCTTTCCTTAGTGGGAAAAGAAAATAAAATGGAACCATGGATGTTTAATACTTGACATGCCCTTTCAAAAAATCTAGTATTTTTTGCAAAGCATTCACTATTGTATAAATCTATCCAGAATTCTTTGATCTTAAAATTTTGACAAACACTGGCACTATAATAAAAACATGTTCAAAGGCATTGTTTAAATTTCTCAAAAAGCTTTGTTCTTTGTAAAGGTAGCAGTCCCTTTAAACTGAGGCTAGGAACAGATTCAAACTCTCTTAATGAGATAGGAAAATTTCTTATATCAGAGAAATAGAGAGCAAAGCTCTTGGCTCTCTTCAGACTCATAATACTGAGAAGCTTCCCCTCACCTACCCATCTCTCTTTCTTTCCCTTTTCCTGAAGAAAGGAAGGTAACAGGGGGCTCAGATGCAAGGCAAGCAAACAAATTTGTTCACATACCCCAGAAAGAGTGAAAATGGGAGAAGATGACACTTCACTGAGAATCAGTGACCTTGAACACCTTGACCCTGGATTTATCATGGAATGGTTTCCTCAGTCCTTAAGTGCCTATTATTGGCTGGCTTTTAAGGTATTTTCTCATAAATTAGGTAATTTAAAAGTTACCACTACCCTGTGAAGTAATACTATCCCAATTTAGAAGATTTTGTTTAATGAGGTTCAAAGAGGTTAAATGAATTACCCATTTACCATGATTGAAACTAGTGTCTGGTCAGTAATTTAAGTAGAGCCATTCTTAACAGAACCACATTTTTGATAAATATGGAGACCAGGTGTACGAGTGGGAGCACATCAGTCCCCCACTAGGGCTGTTGTCCAAGCTCTTAAAGCTAGGTGAAGCCATCGTGTTTTAGAACAGCATGGCGCCCCACCTGGGCCTGGCTTGTCCCTCGTTTCTTTTGTGCTGACACACAGTGTGACCCAGTCATCGTATTTCTTTCTTTTTTTTTTTAATTTTTTTATTGTTAGTTTCAGGTGTACAGAACAATGCAATAGTTATCCTTTTCACCCTCACAAAGTAACAACCCCCCTCCCCCATCTACTGCCCTCCCATCCCCGATATCATGCTTATCTATTACAATTCCATTGGCTCCATTCCCACTCTCCATGTCCCGTAACTATATGTATATATAATTACAGTTGACATACAATAATACTCGTGTTTCTTTAGTGAGTGCTCATCAGGCCTCTCCCATGAAGTCCTATGATGGGGGTTGGGGGTCATGCTGTGAACAGGTGGGCACAGCGCCTGCTCTCAGGGCAGACAACATGGAAAGTATAAACTGTAAACACAGGACTCTATGGGACTCCTCTATATTAGTTTCCTGCCACTGTTATACTAAATCACCACAAATTTAGTGGCTTGCACAACACAAATTTATTACATTGAGTTCGGGAGGTGAGAAATCTGAAATGGGTCTCACTAGACTAAAATCAAGGTGAAGGCAGAATTGTGTTCTTCTGTCGGCTCTAGGGAAGAATCCATTTCCTTCCCCTTGAGCCACCCACATCTCTTGGCTCGTGGCCTCTTTCTCCATCTTCAAAACGCTGTCTCTCTCTGTGTCTTTCTTCCATAGTCACATCTATCTTGGAGTCTCTCCTACCTCCCATGTCCACCTTTAAGGACCTTGTGATTACATTAGACCCACCTGCATAACCCAGGATTATCTCCACATCTCAATGTCCTTAATCAAGCCGGCAAAGTCCCCTTTGCCATACGAGGGCCTGTGGATTCAGATGGGGACATCTATGGTGCCCTTATCCTGTCTTCCTCACCAAATGAGATTGAGGGACACAGGCCAGGCTCCCAAAGGAGAGGCTGACTTCAGTGAGACCTTTTCCATACTTTTTAAAAAATAAAATGGATCTTTTGTCAAATTAAAATGTTCCAACCCAGTGCTACCATATAACAGAAAATCTCTGATAATCTGAAATCATTCTTACTTAGTTTTAGGGAGATAATGGGTTTGTCTGAGCTGGCAGAGTCACTATAAAAGTATTTGTGTACAGTATAGCATTTCCTAAAAGAATTAAACACAGAATTGCCACATGACCCAGTAATTCCGTTTCTGGGTATACACCCAAAAGAATTGAGAGCAGGGACCTGAACAGATATTGGCACACCTATGTTCAGACCAGCATTATTCACAATAACCAAAGATGGAAACAACCCAAGTGTCCATCAATGGATGAATGGATTTTTTAAAATGTAGAATATACATAAAAGGGAATATTATTCAGCCTTAAAAAGGAAGGAAATTCTGACACATGCTACAAATGGATGAACCTTGAGGAAATACACTTAGTAAAGTAAGCCACAAAATGACAAATATTGTGTAATTCCACTTATATGAGGTACATAAAATAGTCAAAATTATAGACAGGAAATAGAAGGGTCATTGCCAGGGGCTGCAGGGAGGAGGAGATGAGGAGTTAAAGTTTAATGGTTACAGGGTTTCAGTTTTGGAAGATGAAAAATTTCTGGAGTTGGATGGTGGTGATGGTTGCACACCCATGAGAATGTATTTTATGACACTGAACAAGTGACTAAGAGGATAAATTTTACATTATGCATATTTTAACATAATAAAAAAGGCCTTCGTGGATTTCTTTATGTTTCAATCATTGATTAAGAAATGAAACAGAAATACCAGAGAAGCTTTGATGAAGTGCACAGTCTTTTAGTCGATTCTTAGTTTGTTGTTATCAGCTCTTCTGTTCCTGACGGTCACATTGATCTGAATGGTTAGACCAGGTAGAGACAGCAAAGGGGTCCACTGTTCCCAACATGCCATCTTCTGCCCTGGAATCTAATCCAGGTTTGCTTTCTTTTTTCCTTGGTAACTCCTCCTCGGCCCCACCCAACCCCCATGTCTCCTGTTTCAGTCAGCTTCTCAGAAGCCCTTTGACAGCAGCACAGCTGCCCTACAAGCATCTGTAGCCTTTTACACTCTCAGTCTCTCCTTCACAGTTCTGGGGCAGCCCAAGCTGATTCGTCTGCCATTTGCTCTTATGAAGGGACCCACAGCACTCCAAATCCTAAGGTGTAGACCATAAATCCAGATGACTTACACACACTTTACTATATTATGTTTGTATCCCTGGAAGATTAAATTTCTTGTAAACATTTCCAGTTTTTAGTCAGTGCCTCTATTTATTCTTCCCTTCTTCTTGTTGAAAACAAAACACAATGTCCTCTACAGCAGCTCAGCAGCTTCATACACAAGCCAAAAGGGAGATTTGAATCCATGTAAAAGAGAAAGTGTGAGCTCAAGAGAGCCCAGGGCAGCCCCAAGAATTCCCAGGGCCCTCAAAGTCCTTCGAGACACAGGCGTGCAGGGTCCCTGGGAGCTGAGAGAGGAGAGGTGGGACATTGGGGCAGCCACACAAAGCTCAGCTGCCGATATGGCCAGTCAGCCATGTAGCTACACAGGTCACAGAGGACCATAGATGTGGGGAAAAGACCATGTTCTGAGGTGGTAACTAGTAGATCCTTAGAGATTATTTGTAACTCTGCTAATAAAGAGATAAAGCATGTAAAGTGCTCAACCCAATACATACAGCAAATGTTCAATAATGGAAGCTATCATCATCTGTTGTTATTCCTAAATGAGTTGGGACATATTGCAATACAATCAAGAATGTGTGTTGGGCTTAGTATTTAACTCAAAAATAACATACCCTAAGTAACCATTTTTATGACCTAAGTAAAGATCCAGTTGTCTTTCTTCATGGAATTTAGAAAAAGGTTAGTCTGAATTTGTATCTCTGAAAGATGGGCCCAGAGAAGAATTCCCCTCTGCTTATTCTAATTCCATGGTTACTAAGGAGCCTTCTAGTTTGGACTTGGTTTCTCACATAGACTCTTCTGCAAAGGTAGTGGTTGAGTCGAATTCTAGAGTCCTTATAAAACGGGGGGTGGGATCAAGGTTTGAGTTCCAACCTTGCCATGAACAAGCTGTCTAAATTTGAGTGCGTGTTTTCACCTCTCCAGGTCTCAGTTGCCTGGACTAAATTATCTCAAATATCCCTTTGGCCCTAACATTCAGTATCTTGGAGCATCCCAGTCAACTACAGTTACATTTTTCACTGCGACTAAATGAACTCAGTATTCTTTATTAGTTCAGCTCTCCTGAGTTTTAAGATGAGCCACTTCCTCTGATCCTTGTTATTCCAGGGAAGAAATGATAAAAATTTAGTTTCTATATTTACCAGACTGAGAGCAAAGGCCCACCTCATGAAGAGGCACTGAAGATTTAGTCACTCTGTCCGCAAATCCCTCAAGTGCAATAAGCTCCAGCCTCTTTTCCATCTATAAAATAAAGGTGAAGTCAAACTTCAGCTTGCAAAGAATGATTGTGCTTTAAAAAAATTTATGAATCATAGATTTGAACAAGCACAAGTTATGCTTTTTGTTTATTTTCACTGGATGGCAAATTTATACTACCAGTCAGAGAGGAAGAGAAAATGTGGTCTCTTTTGTTTTGGTCTATACCTGATGTGGTTTTCCTCCTGAGCAGCTGCCTGTCAGGTAGCAGAGGAAAGATCATTAATGTATAGATTGATTTTCCACCTTAGTTAGATGCAGTAATGTAGACAGTCCCTTTGCTATTCATTCTTAGGGGAATTATATCTCAGTCCCCTATTTCCATGCCCACCTTTTTCAAGGTGGTATCTGGTGTATGAGCTGAGGAGGCCTCCTGTGAGCTCATGGTGATGGCATGAGGAGTCTGGGGATGCAAGAACTGTCCTCAGCCCCATGTTTGTCTTGGCCAATCTAGCACTAAGGTAGAGTTGGCCTGACATTGTCTGTTGGATCTGCCAGTCTGCTGATGATGTCGTGCCTCATGGACCTGTGAGCCTTCCCACTGATTCAGCCTTCCTCAGCCCTCAGAGGTCAACAGACCGCTGAGCCTGAGTTCCCTGGCCAGGCTCTGTGGTGGGACCCTTCCCCTTACCACAGTGAGCCCCATGGCTGACTCACTGGCTTTCAACTCAGCATTATGCCAGGTGAGAAAGTAGGTAGGGTTGAGAGTGTTAACCAGACTCACCCTCTGTCCAACCATGTCCCACCACCGTGCTGTTTACTAGGTCTGGTCTACCCTCAAAGGGAAGGGATTACACAAAGTCATGGGTATCAGAAGGCAGAGATCATTGGGAGTCATCTCTGAAATTTATCTGTCATAAGAATACCCGACAGCTTTAAAGAGTTTTTCTTAGAACTACACTGGGAGAAGGATCCAAAATGGCAGAGTAGATAAATGTTGTGCTCGCCTCCTCCAGTGACCACATTAAAATTACAACTAAATTATAGCACAATCAACTTGGAGAACCATCTGAAGTCTAGCTGAACAGAAATTTTATAAGTAGGGATATAAAGAAGAAGCCATGTTAAGATTGGTAGGAGGGGCAGAGACATGGAACGGGCTGGACCCGATCCTCTGTGTGGCAGTTGAGAATCGGGAGAGATATCTCAGCTGTGAAGGTTCTCCCCAAAGAAGCAAGGGACCCCAGTCCCATACTGGTCTCCCCAGCCCAGGGGACTGGTGCTGGGTAGAGGAGCCTCCCACAGCATCTGGCTATGAAAAACAGTGGGGATTCTGACCATCTGGGTGGGGTGGAAGGCTGCAGGAAACAGAGACATTCTCTTAAAGGGTCCACACATAGACTCACTTGCTCACAGGTACTCACTCTAGGCTCTGGAGAATGGACAGTGACTTGGGTGGCATCAGAGACATACAGGGAGAGACCAAGTTGTGTGGTTTCAAGGCAAGGACTAAAGAGACAGTTGCCATTTTCCCTGTGTAGAATCTTCCTCCCATATAGCCAGCAGGCAGGTGTCATCTTTCCTGTGCTGAGCCCCCCCCCTCCCCCGACATGGCCAAATCTGAATCTGCATTGGCCTGGTGAGCTCCACTCACACCACCCTGGTGACTCCCTGAGACCCAGCCCCACCCACCTTTTGCAAAACCAGATACATTTTCTCAGCAAGCAGCCAGTCGTG